>NC_138293.1:102592500-102695000 GCF_965601325.2 Salmo salar
TGCTCTCTCTTCTCTCTGCTCTCTGCTCTCTCTCTTTTCTCTCTCTCTCTCTGTTCTCTGCTCTCTGCTCTCTCGCTGCTCTCTGCTCTCCTCTCTCTCTGCTCTGCATCTCTCTCTGCGTGCTCTGCTCTCTCTCTGCTCTCTCTGCCCTCTGTCTTCTCTCTCTGCTCTCTCTTCTCTCTGTTCTCTGCTCTCTCTCTCCCTCTGCTCTCCTTGCTCTCTCTCTGTGTTCTCTGCTCTCTCTCTGCGCGCTCTCTGTCGCGCTCTCGCTCTCTCTCTGTCGCTCTCTCTCTGTCGCTCTCTGTCGCTCTCGCTCTCGCTCTCGCTCTCTCGCTCTCGCTCTCTCGCTCTCTCGCTCTCGCTCTCTCGCTCTCGCTCTCGCTCTGTCGCGCTCTCGCTCTCTCTCGCTCTCTCTCTGTCGCGCTCTCGCTCTCGCTCTCTCTCTGTCGCGCTCTCGCTCTCTCTCTGTCGCTCTCTCTCTCTCTCGCTCTCGCTCTCTCGCTCTCGCTCTCTCTCTCTCTGTCGCTCTCTCGCTCTCTCTCTGTCGCGCTCTCGCTCTCTCTCTGTCGCGCTCTCGCTCTCTCTCTGTCGCGCTCTCGCTCTCTCTCTGTCGCACTCTCGCTCTCTCTCTGTCGCGCTCTCTCTCTCGCGCTCTCTCTCTCGCTCTCGCGCTCTCTCTCTCTCGCGCTCTTTCTCTCTCGTGCTCTTTCTCTCTCGCGCTCTCTCTCTCGCGCTCTCTCTCTCGCGCTCTCTCTCTCGCGCTCTCTCTCGCGCTGTCTCTCGCGCGCTCTCTCTCTCGCGCTCTCTCTCGCGCTCTCTCTCGCTCCTCTCTTCTCGCTCCTCTCTTCTCGCTCCTTTCTTCTCGCTCTCTGTTCTGCTCTCACGCTCTCCTCTCTCTCTTTTCTCTCTCTGTTCTCTGCTCTGCTCTCACGCTCTGCTCTCTCTCTTTTCTCTCTCTCTCTCTGTTCTCTGCTCTCTCTCCCTCTGCTCTCCTTGCTCTCTCTCTCTCTCTCTGTTCTCTGCTCTCTCTCTGCTCTCTCTCTGTGCGCTCTCTCTGCTCTCCTCTCTCTCTGCTCTGCATCTCTCTCTGCGTGCTCTGCTCTCTCTCTCTGCACTCTCTCTCTGCTCTCTCTGACCTCTGTCTTCTCTCTCTGCTCTCTCTTCTCTGTTCTCTGCTCTCTCTCTCCCTCTGCTCTCCTTGCTCTCTCTCTCTCTGTGTTCTCTGCTCTCTCTCTCTGCTCTCTCTCTGAGCGCTCTCTCGCGCTCTCTCTCTCTCTCTCGCTCTCTCTCTCTCTCGCACTCTCTCTCGCTCTCTCTCTCGCGCTTTCTCTCGCTCTCTCGCTCTCTCGCTCTCTCTCTCGCACTCTCTTGCGCGCTCTCTCTCTCGCTCGCTCTCGCTCCTCTCTTCTCGCACGCTCTGCTCTCTCTCTTCTCTCTCTGTTCTCTGCTCTCTCTGTTCTCTCTCTGCTCTCTCTGCCCTCTCTCTCTCTGTTCTCTGCTCTCTCTGCCCCCTCTCTCTCTGTTCTCTGCTCTCTCTGCCCCCTCTCTTCTCTCTCCCTGCTCTCTCTCTTCTCTCTCCCTGCTCTCTCTGCTCTCTCTCTTTCTCTCTGTTCTCTGCTCTCTGCTCTTTGCTCTCTCTGCCCTCTCTCTTCTCAATCTCTGCCCTCTCTCTTCTCACTCTCTGCTCTCTCTCTCTGCTCTCGCTCTCTGCTCTTTCTCTCTCTGCTCTCTCTCGCTGCTCTCTCTGCTCTCTGCTCTTTCTCTCTCTCTGCTCTCTCTGCCCTCTCTTCTCTTTCTCTCTGTTTTCTCTCTCTTCTCTCTCTGCTCTCTCTCTCTTCTCTCTGCTCTCTGCTCTGCTCTCTCTCTTTTCTCTCTGCTCTCTCTCTTTTTCTCTCTCTCTCTCTCTGCTCTCTCTCTCTCTCTCGCTCTCGCGCTCTCTCTCTCGCTCTCTCTCTGTCGCGCTCTCGCTCTCTCTCTGTCGCGCTCTCGCTCTCTCTCTGTCGCACTCTCGCTCTCTCTCTGTCGCGCTCTCTCTCTCGCGCTCTCTCTCTCGCTCTCGCTCTCGCGCTCTCTCTCTCTCGCGCTCTTTCTCTCTCGTGCTCTTTCTCTCTCGCGCTCTCTCTCTCGCGCTCTCTCTCTCGCGCTCTCTCTCTCGCGCTCTCTCTCTCGCGCTCTCTCTCTCGCGCTCTCTCTCGTGCGCTCTCTCTCTCGCGCTCTCTCTCGCGCTCTCTCTCGCTCCTCTCTTCTCGCTCCTCTCTTCTCGCTCCTTTCTTCTCGCTCTCTGTTCTGCTCTCACGCTCTCCTCTCTCTCTTTTCTCTCTCTGTTCTCTGCTCTGCTCTCACGCTCTGCTCTCTCTCTTTTCTCTCTCTCTCTCTGTTCTCTGCTCTCTCTCCCTCTGCTCTCCTTGCTCTCTCTCTCTCTCTCTGTTCTCTGCTCTCTCTCTGCTCTCTCTGTGCGCTCTCTCTGCTCTCCTCTCTCTCTGCTCTGCATCTCTCTCTGCGTGCTCTGCTCTCTCTCTCTGCACTCTCTCTCTGCTCTCTCTGACCTCTGTCTTCTCTCTCTGCTCTCTCTTCTCTGTTCTCTGCTCTCTCTCTCCCTCTGCTCTCCTTGCTCTCTCTCTCTCTGTGTTCTCTGCTCTCTCTCTCTGCTCTCTCTCTGAGCGCTCTCTCGCGCTCTCTCTCTCTCTCTCGCTCTCTCTCTCTCTCGCACTCTCTCTCGCTCTCTCTCTCGCGCTTTCTCTCGCTCTCTCGCTCTCTCGCTCTCTCTCTCGCACTCTCTTGCGCGCTCTCTCTCTCGCTCGCTCTCGCTCCTCTCTTCTCGCACGCTCTGCTCTCTCTCTTCTCTCTCTGTTCTCTGCTCTCTCTGTTCTCTCTCTGCTCTCTCTGCCCTCTCTCTCTCTGTTCTCTGCTCTCTCTGCCCCCTCTCTCTCTGTTCTCTGCTCTCTCTGCCCCCTCTCTTCTCTCTCCCTGCTCTCTCTCTTCTCTCTCCCTGCTCTCTCTGCTCTCTCTCTTTCTCTCTGTTCTCTGCTCTCTGCTCTTTGCTCTCTCTGCCCTCTCTCTTCTCAATCTCTGCCCTCTCTCTTCTCACTCTCTGCTCTCTCTCTCTGCTCTCGCTCTCTGCTCTTTCTCTCTCTGCTCTCTCTCGCTGCTCTCTCTGCTCTTTCTCTCTCTCTGCTCTCTCTGCCCTCTCTTCTCTCTCTCACTGCTCTCTCTCTCTCTGTTCTCTGCTCTCTGCTCTTTGCTCTCTCTGCCCTCTCTTCTCTTTCTCTCTGTTTTCTCTCTCTTCTCTCTCTGCTCTCTCTCTCTTCTCTCTGCTCTCTGCTCTGCTCTCTCTCTTTTCTCTCTGCTCTCTCTCTTTTTCTCTCTCTCTCTCTCTGCTCTCTCTCTCTCTCTCGCTCTCTCTCTCTCTCTCTCTCGCTCTCGCTCTCGCTCGCTCTCGCTCTCTCGCTCTCTCGCTCTCTCTCTGTCACGCTCTCTCTCTGTCGCGCTCTCGCTCTCTCTCTGTCGCGCTCTCGCTCTCTCTCTGTCGCGCTCTCGCGCTGTCTCGCTCTCGCGCTCTCTCTCGCTCTCGCGCTCTTTCTCTCTCGCGCTCTTTCTCTCTCGCGCTCTGTCTCTCGCGCTCTCTCTCTCGCGCTCTTTCTCTCTCGCGCTCTGTCTCTCGCGCTCTCTCTCTCGCGCTCTCTCTCTCGCGCTCTGTCTCTCGCGCTCTCTCTCTCGCGCTCTCTCTCTTGCGCTCTCTCTCTCGCGCTCTCTCTCTCGCGCTCTCTCTCTCGCGCTCTCTCTCGCGCTCTCTCTCGCTCCTCTCTTCTCGATCCTCTCTTCTAGCTCCTTTCTCTCTCTGTTCTCTGCTCTGCTCTCACACTCTCCTCTCTCTCTTTTCTCTCTCTGTTCTCTGCTCTGCTCTCACGCTCTGCTCTCTCTCTTTTCTCTCTGTTCTCTGCTCTCTCTCTCCCTCTGCTCTCCTTGCTCTCTCTCTCTCTGTGTTCTCTGCTCTCTCTCTCTGCTCTCTCTCTGCGCGCTCTCTCGCGCTCTCTCTCTCTCTCTCTCTCTCTCTCTCTCTCTCACGCGCGCTCTCTCTCGCGCTCTCTCTCTCTCTCGCGCGCTCGCTCTCTCGCTCTCGCTCGCTCTCTCACGCGCGCTCGCTCTCTCACGCGCGCTCGCTCTCTCACGCGCGCTCGCTCTCTCACGCGCGCTCGCTCTCTCGCTCTCTCGCTCTCGCTCTCTCTCTGTCGCACTCTCGCTCTCTCTCTGTCGCGCTCTCGCTCTCTCTCTGTCGCGCTCTCACTCTCTCTCTGTCGCGCTCTCGCTCTCTCTCTGTCGCGCTCTCTCTCTCTCGCGCTCTCTCTCTCTCGCGCTCTCTCTCTCGCTCTCTCTCTCTCGCGCTCTCTCTCTCTCGCGCTCTCTCTCGCTCTCGCGCTCTTTCTCGCTCTCGCTCTCTCTCTCGCGCTCTCTCTCTCGCGCTCTCTCTCTCGCGCTCTCTCTCTCGCGCTCTCTCTCTCGCTCGCTCTCTCGCTCTCTCTCGCTCCTCTCTTCTCGCTCCTCTCTCTCTCTCTCTGTTCTCTGCTCTGCTCTCTCTGCCCTCTCTCTTTTCTCTCTCTCTCTGTTCTCTGCTCTTTGCTCTCTCTGCTCTCTTCTCTCTGCTCTCTGCTCTTTCTCGCTCTCTCTCTGCTCTCTCTGCTCTCTGCTCTGTCTCTCTCTCTCTCTCTGTTCTCTGCTCTCTGCTCTCTCTGCCCTCTCTTCTCTCTCTCTCTGCTCTCTCTCTGTTTTCTCTTCTCTCTCTCTGCTCTCTCTCTTCTCTCTATCTACTCTCTCTCTGCTCTCTCTTCTCACTCTCTGCTCTCTCTTCTCACTCTCTGCTCTCTCTTCTCACTCTCTGCTCTCTGCTCTCTGCTTTCTCTCTGCTCTCTCTCTCTGTTTTCTGCTCTCTGCTCTCTCTGCTCTCTCTCTGCTCTCCTCTCTCTGCTCTCCTCTCTCTCTGCTCTGCATCTCTCTCTGCGGGCTCTGCTCTCTGCTCTCTCTCTGCACTCTCTCTCTGCCTTCTGTCTTCTCTCTCTCTGCTCTCTCTTCTCTCTGTTCTCTCTCTCTCTCTGCTCTCTCTCTGTTCTCTGCTCTCTCTCTGCTCTCTCTTCTCTCTGTTCTCTCTCTCTGCTCTCTCTCTGTTCTCTGCTCTCTCTCTGCTTTCTCTCTCTGCTCTCTGCCTTTTCTGCTCTCTTTCTTCTCTCTCTGCCCTCTTCTTACTCTCTGCTCTCGCTCTCTCTCTGCTCGCTCTCTCTCTGCTCTCTCTCTCTGCTCTCTCTCTCTCTGCGCTCTCTATCTCTGCTCTCTCTCTCTGCTCTCTCTGCTCTCTTTGCTCTCTCTGCTCTCTTTGCTCTCTCTGCTCTCTCTCTCTCTCTGCTCCCTCTCTCTGTTATCTGCTCTCTTCTCACTCTATGCTCTCGCTCTCTCTGCTCTCTCTTGCTCTCTGTTCTCTGCTCTCCTCTTTCTGCCCTCTCTCTCTGCCCTCTCTCTTCTCTCTCTGCCCTCTCTTCTCTCTCTGCCCTCTCTCTTCGCTCTCTCTGCTCTGCTCTCTGCTGTCTCTCTGCTCTCTCTCCTCTGCTCTCTCTCTCTCTTCTCTCTGCTCTGCTGCTCTCTCACTTTTCTCTGTTCTCTCTGCTCTCTCTCCCCCCAATCTCTCTTGCTTTTTATATCTTAACAGGGGTGCAGTTTGGACAATCACCACTTGATGTCAGTGTTAAACCAGAAGTGATGAAAACAACATCACTGCATTGAGAGAGAGAGAGAGTCTAATATACTGATATACAGTGCATTCGGAAAGTATTCAGACCCCTAAAACTGGTCTGTCACTAAAACGGTCCTGTCACTAAAACTGGCCTGTCACTAAAACTGGTCTGTCACTAAAACTGGTCTGTCACTAAAACGGTCCTGTCACTAAAACTGGTCTGTCACTAAAACGGTCCTGTCACTAAAACGGTCCTGTCACTAAAACGGTCCTGTCACTAAAATGGTCCTGTCACTAAAACGGTCCTGTCACTAAAACTGGCCTGTCACTAAAACTGGCCTGTCACTAACACTGGCCTGTTACTAAAACTGGTCTGTCACTAAAACTGGCCTGTCACTAAAACTGGCCTGTCACTACAACTGGCCTGTCACTAACACTGGCCTGTCACTACAACTGGCCTGTCACTAAAACGGTCCTGTCACTAAAACTGGTCTGTCACTAAAACTGGCCTGTCACTAAAAAAGGAAAAGACTGTGTTCCCTATTGTAAAATGCACAACAGGATATAGGGAACATCATGGAACAGTCTATATATCCTGTTGTATATTTTATTATAGGGAACACAGTCTTTATATCCTGTTGTACATTTTATTATAGGGAACATCATGGAACAGTCTATATATCCTGTTGTACATTTTATTATAGGGAACACAGTCTATATATCCTGTTGTACATTTTATTATAGGGAACACAGTCTATATATCCTGTTGTATATTTTATTATTGGGAACACAGTCTATATATCCTGTTGTATATTTTTTATAGGGAACACAGTCCATATATCCTGTTGTATATTTTATTATAGGGAACACAGTCTATATATCCTGTTGTATATTTTATTATAGGGAACACAGTCTATATATCCTGTTGTATATTTTATTATAGGGAACACAGTCTATATATCCTGTTGTACATTTTATTATAGGGAACATCATGGAACAGTTTATATATCCTGTTGTACATGGGACCTTCTGAAGCGAGTAAAAATTGTCTGTCCTTGGTTACTACTACTACTGCAGCACGCCTTGAACAATAAAGATATATCTATATACACACAGTACCAGTCAAAAGTTTCGACACACCTACTCATTCCAGGGTTTTCCTTTATTTGTACTATTTTCTACATTGTAGAATAATAGTGAAGACATCAAAAGTATGAAATAACACATATGGAATCATGTAGTAACCAAAAAAGTGTTAAACAAATCAAAATATATTTTATATTTGAGATTCATCAAAGTAGCCACTCTTTGCCTTGATGACAGCTTTGCACACTCTTGGCATTCTCTCAACCAGCTTCATGAGGTAGTCACCTGGAATGCATTTCAATTAACAGGTGTGCCTTCTTAAAAGTACATTTGTAGAATTTCCTTCTTAATGCGTTTGAGCCAATCAGTTGTGTTGTGACAAGGAAGGGGTGGTATACAGAAGATAGCCCTATTTGGTGAAAGACCAAGTCCACATTATGGCGAGAACAGGTCAAATAAGCAAAGAGAAACGATCACTCCATCATTACTTTAAGACATGAAGGCCAGTCAATCCGGAAAATATTGAGCGATCCCACTCCAGCCTCTTCACCTGGATGACTGAGGAGGAGCGTGAGGACTGGGTCAATGTTCTAGAGGTCCCACTCCAGCCTCTTCACCTGGATGCAGTACATACACAGGTAGACTCCCCTCTGCACTTTTCATTTGGTTACATAGCAGAACATGAAGGTAAAGAACAGCTGCAGCTACACGTCCTGCAGTCACAGTGCACCTTATCACAACCAGCACCATAATGTAGAGATGAGTACTGCCTTATTACAACCAGCCCCATAATGTAGAGATCAGTACTGCCTTATCACAACCAGCCCCATAATGGAGAGATGAGTACTGCCTTATCACAACCAGCCCCATAATATAGAGATGAGTACTGCCTTATCACAACCAGCCCCATAATGTAGAGATGAGTACTGCCTTATCACAACCAGCCCCATAATATAGAGATGAGTACTGCCTTATCACAACCAGCCCCATAATATAGAGATGAGTACTGCCTTATCACAACCAGCCCCATAATATAGAGATGAGTACTGCCTTATCACAACCAGCCCCATAATGTAGAGAGGAGTACTGCCTTATTACAACCAGCCCCATAATACAGAGATGAGCACTGCCTTATCACAACCAGCCCCATAACGTAGAGATGAATACTGCCTTATCACTGACAATGGGAAATGACAGGTAAATATTTGTAAAGAAAATGAAAAATAAGTAACTTTGTTAGACAATAATAGGTGTTCTAAATGATGTATTACATATATTATATATTTAATATATTTACTTAGAGACCCAGTTGTTTCTTTGTAATGGTCATTATATTGTGTAAACAATTATTATGAGACTTCTGAGACTATTCAAAATGCATGGAAGTCTGAGATGTCTCTGACTCCTCACAGTAGAGGTTGGCAGCCATTTATACAAGGAATTAACTGTTAATTCCATTTCAAGTGGACCTTCCCAAGTCTGAGCGTGTCTCTACCTGACTGATCTGTTAGATGAACTGATGAATAATATTCACAACACTAAATGTAATTTGTGTCTAGATTCCACAGGGATGTTGGCCCATGTTGGCTCCAATGCTTCCCACAGTGGTGTCAAGTGTCAAGGCTGGATGTCCTTTGGGTGGTGGACCATTCTTCATACACATGGGAAACTGTTGAATGTGGGAAAACCCAGCAGCGTTGCAGTTCTTGACACACTCAAACCGGTGCGCCTGGCACCTATTACCATAACTCGGTGGTATGGTATCAATCGACTCTCTTCATTAAAATATTGACTTTAAAACTATGCCTCTGATGCGTTTCTTCATCACCAACAGGAAAGACTAGTTTAAGTATAGTGACAGTTTGTTTCCCAACAGGAAAGACTAGTTTAAGTATAGTGACAGTTTGTTTCCCAACAGGAAAGACTAGTTTAAGTATAGTGACAGTATGTTTCCCAACAGGAAAGACTAGTTTAAGTATAGTGACAGTATGTTTCCCAACAGGAAAGACTAGTTTAAGTATAGTGACAGTATGTTTCCCAACAGGAAAGACTAGTTTAAGTATAGTGACAGTATGTTTCCCAACAGGAAAGACTAGTTTAAGTATAGTGACAGTATGTTTCCCAACAGGAAAGACTAGTTTAAGTATAGTGACAGTTTGTTTCCCAACAGGAAAGACTAGTTTAACAGTGACAGTTTGTTTCCCTCTTGATGTATTTCTCCATGTGCTCCTGTGTCAAAAGGCCATTTCAGTCATCCCAACGACAGTTACACATTTTGGATGTGTTGAGTGATTACTGCATATTAACTTAATTAAACAGTCTTTATATGGATCGTCCCAAAGCAGATCTACAGAGGGAAACTAAAGTGTTCATCAGTTGATACATAGTTGAATGTGAGGTGGGATTAAAAATATAGGTTACAAAACACACATCACAACAAGAGAGACAACACACCACTACATAAAGAGAGAACGAAGACAACATGGCAGCAACACAACATGGTAGAAACAACATGGTAGCAACACAACATGGTAGCTGCATTAAACATGGTACAAATATTATTGGGCACAGACAACAGCACAAAGGGCAAGAAGGTAGAGACAACAATATGTCACGCAAAGCAGTAGGTCAGAAAACACAGAAAATTTCAAGAAATGTGAAAAGTGCAGTCGCAAAAACCATTAAGCGCTGTGATGAAACTGGCTCTCATGAGGACCGCCACAGGAAAGGAAGACCCAGAGTTACCTCTGCTGCAGAGGATAAGTTCATTAGAGTTACCTGACTCAGAAATAGCAGCCCAAATAAATGCTTCACAGAGTTCAAGTAACAGACACATCTCAACATCCACTGTTCAGAGGAGACTGCGTGAATCAGGCCTTCATGGTTGAATTGCTGCAAAGAAACCCCTACTAAAGGACACCAATAAGAAGAAGAGACTTGCTTGGGCCAAGACACACAAGCAATGGACATGAGACCGGTGGAAATCTATCCTTTGGTCTGATGAGTCCAAATTCTCTATTTTTGGTTCCAACCGTCATGTCTTTGTGAGACGCAGAGTAGGTGAACAGATGATCTCCGCATGTGTGGTTCCCACCGTGAAGCATGGAGGAGGAGGTGTTATGTTGTGGGGGTGCTTTGCTGGTGACATTGTCTGTGATTTATTTAGAATTCAAGGCACACTTAACCAGAGGGTGAGAGAGAGAGCGCCAGAGAGTGACAGACACTATAATATTTGCTAATCGTTATCCTCTGTTCTATGAGTCACAATCAGTCATTCTGTATTATTATGCCCTTGTCAGCATGGAAACACCATCATCCTACACATTTGTTTTGGCAGCGTTAGAGACGATGTCTCATCATACTCATGAAGCTGATTTGAACTTAATTTAAAATGTGAGAGAGATCGGAGAGATGGAAAGATGGAGGGAGAGATGGAAGGATGGAGGGAGAGATGGAAGGATGGAGGGAGAGATGGAAGGCTGGAGGGAGAGATGGAAGGATGGAGGGAGAGATGGAAGGATGGATGGAGTGGGAGATGGAAGGATGGAGAGATGGAGGGAGAGATGGAGGGAGAGATGGAAGGATGGAGAGATGGAGGGAGAGATGGAAGGATGGAGAGATGGAGGGATGGAGAGATGGAAGAATGGAGGAAGAGATGGAAGGATGGAGGGAGAGAAGGACAGATGGAGGGAGAGACGGAAGGATGAGGACGAGATGGAGGAAGAGATGAGGGAGAGATGGAAGGATGGAGAGGGAGATGGAGAGATGGAGGAAGAGATGGAAGGATGGAGGGATGAGGGAGAGATGGAGGGGGAGATGGAGAGATGGAGGGGGAGATGAAGAGATGGAGAGATGGAGGGGGAGATGGAGAGATGGAGGGGGAGATGGAGAGATGGAGGAAGAGATGGAAGGATGGAGGGAGAGATGGAGGGATGAGGGAGAGATGGAGGGGGAGATGGAAGGATGAGGACGAGATGGAGGAAGAGATGAGGGAGAGATGGAAGGATGGAGAAGGAGATGGGGGAGATGGAGGGATGGGGGAAGAGATGGAAGGATGGAGAAAGAGATGGAGAGATGGAGAGATGGAGGGGGAGATGGAGAGATGGATGGA
This sequence comes from Salmo salar, assembly GCF_965601325.2. Classification (NCBI taxonomy): domain Eukaryota; kingdom Metazoa; phylum Chordata; class Actinopteri; order Salmoniformes; family Salmonidae; genus Salmo; species Salmo salar. The sequence continues at coordinate 102,603,417 of NC_138293.1, forward strand.
GGAAGAGATGGAAGGATGGAGGACGAAATGGAGGGATGAGGGAGAGATGGAGGGATGAGTGAGAGATGGAGGGATGAGTGAGAGATGGAGGACGAGATGGAGGGATGAGGGAGAGATGGAGGGATGAGTGAGAGATGGAGGGATGAGTGAGAGATGGAGGGTGAGATGGAGGGATGAGGGAGAGATGGAGGGATGAGGGAGAGATGGAGGGATGGATGGAGGGATGGAGGAAGAGATGGAAGGATGGAGGACGAGATGGAGGGATGAGGGAGAGATGGAGGGATGAGGGAGAGATGGAGGAAGAGATGAAGGATGGAGGGAGAGATGGAGGAAGAGATGGAAGGATGGAGGACGAGATGGAGGGATGGAGGAAGAGATGGAAAGATGGAGGACGAGATGGAGGGATGAGGGAGAGATGGAGAGATATAAAGAGAGGGGGATTACAGTAAGGTTAAGGAAGCATGTTGAGAGATAAATATGATAAATATGTCCCTTGAGGTGTGAGGGGGAGAGGGATGGAAGGAGACAGGAGGACGCATAGAGAGATGACGAGGGAAAGAGAGAGATGATGAGGGAAAGAGAGATGACGAGGGAAAGAGAGAGATGACGAGGGAGGAAGAGAGATGACGAGGGAGGAAGATGGAAGGATGAGGGGAGATGACAGAGGGAGGAAGAGAGATGACGAGGGAGGAAGATGGAGGGATGAAGGGAGAGACGTGAGGCTTTGTGGGGGCGCTAGAGCGTAGTTTGCTGTCAGAAAAGTTGAGTCTGAAGACCTTTCTTCGTGTGTGTGTGTGTGTGTGTGTGTGTGTGTGTGTGTGTGTGTGTGTGTGTGTGTGTGTGTGTGTGTGTGTGTGTGTGTGTGTGTGTGTGTGCGTGTGTGTGTTTGTGTGTATGTGTGTACTCCAAGCCTGTCCTTTGGTCATGGATTAGTTAAATTAAATAAAAAAATACTAAAACATTTCATTAACGTCAAACAACATCAGCATCGTGGTCTGTTCTCAGCTAGACACTGACACACACACACACACACACACATACACACACACACACACACACACACACACACACACACACACACACACACACACACACACACACACACACACACACACACAGGAGCAAACGTATACACGGGCGTATGCATCCACGTGTCAGTGTGTTCTTCCTGCTCCTCCAGTCACTGTTAATGTATCAGAGTCAGACAGGCTCAGAGCTCAGTGACCTGTTAATGTATCACAGTCAGACAGGCTCAGAGCTCAGTGACCTGTTAATGTATCACAGTCAGACAGGCTCAGAGCTCAGTGACCTGTTAATGTATCACAGTCAGACAGGCTCAGAGCTCAGTGACCTGTTAATGTATCACAGTCAGACAGGCTCAGAGCTCAGTGACCTGTTAATGTATCACAGTCAGACGGACTCAGAGCTCAGTGACCTGTTAATGTATCACAGTCAGACAGGCTCAGAGCTCAGTGACCTGTTAATGTATCACAGTCAGACAGGCTCAGAGCTCAGTGACCTGTTAATGTATCACAGTCAGACAGGCTCAGAGCTCAGTGACCTGTTAATGTATCACAGTCAGACAGGCTCAGAGCTCAGTGACCTGTTAATGTATCACAGTCAGACAGGCTCAGAGCTCAGTGACCTGTTAATGTATCACAGTCAGACAGGCTCAGAGCTCAGTGACCTGTTAATGTATCACAGTCAGACAGGCTCAGAGCTCAGTGACCTGTTAATGTATCACAGTCAGACAGGCTCAGAGCTCAGTGACCTGTTAATGTATCACAGTCAGACAGGCTCAGAGCTCAGTGACCTGTTAATGTATCACAGTCAGACAGGCTCAGAGCTCAGTGACCTGTTAATGTATCACAGTCAGACAGGCTCAGAGCTCAGTGACCTGTTAATGTATCACAGTCAGACAGGCTCAGAGCTCAGTGACCTGTTAATGTATCACAGTCAGACAGGCTCAGAGCTCAGTGACCTGTTAATGTATCACAGTCAGACAGGCTCAGAGCTCAGTGACCTGTTAATGTATCACAGTCAGACGGGCTCAGAGCTCAGTGACCTGTTAATGTATCACAGTCAGACGGGCTCAGAGCTCAGTGACCTGTTAATGTATCACAGCCAGACGGGCTCAGAGCTCAGTGACCTGTTAATTTATCACAGTCAGACAGGCTCAGAGCTCAGTGACCTGTTAATGTATCACAGTCAGACAGGCTCAGAGCTCAGTGACCTGTTAATGTATCACAGTCAGACAGGCTCAGAGCTCAGTGACCTGTTAATGTATCACAGTCAGACAGGCTCAGAGCTCAGTGACCTGTTAATGTATCACAGTCAGACAGGCTCAGAGCTCAGTGACCTGTTAATGTATCACAGTCAGACGGGCTCAGAGCTCAGCGACCTGTTAATGTATCACAGTCAGACGGGTTCAGAGCTCAGTGACCTGTTAATGTATCACAGTCAGACAGACTCAGAGCTCAGCGACCTGTTAATGTATCACAGTCAGACAGGCTCAGAACTCAGTGACCTGTTAATGTATCACAGTCAGACGGGCTCAGAGCTCAGTGACCTGTTAATGTATCACAGTCAGACAGGCTCAGAGCTCAGTGACCTGTTAATGTATCACAGTCAGACGGGCTCAGAGCTCAGTGACCTGTTAATGTATCACAGTCAGACGGGCTCAGAGCTCAGTGACCTGTTAATGTATCACAGTCAGACAGGCTCAGAACTCAGTGACCTGTTAAATGTAACACGTGAGCTCTATTACTATGAAGTAGGCTTGGGTGTTGCTAGGGCGTGAGCTCCGGCTCAGAGGGTCACGTGTTCAATCCCAGTGCTACACACTCATTTCCTGGTTAACCTTAACCCTTAACTATTCAGAATGAATTCCTAAACCTAACCCTATCCCAAACCTTAATTTAGCCATTTGTAATGAATGCAGGAGGAACCGCAGCAGGAGGAACAACCCAGGTTGTCCAAAACTCCTTCAAATTTGACGTTTTGAGCAACTTTGAAATTTGAAGTTTGGACAAACGTGGATCAACATCAGAATTTGAAGTGGAATTGGTCAAACCGTGAGATCTTGTTGGAACAGGCTTGGAGGGAGAGAGATGACAAGTCTTAAAATGTGTTTATAAAAAGTAATCCATTTAAAAAAGGAGGGTAGAGTACCAACACACGTTTACATTTTTTGCCTGACCGTATGTGATGCCGCCTGCGAGAACCCGTCAGATGTCGCGGCGACTCATCGTTGAGAGAAAAGGACAAAATGTTAAGAAAATCAGTTTCTTTGGAAATTTAGATTTAGGTTGTTTTGGATAATTATAAACACTGTTAGTGTTTCCTGTCTGTGTGCTGTTAGTGTTTCCTGTCTGTGTGCTGTTAGTGTTTCCTGTCTGTGTGCTGTTAGTGTTTCCTGTCTGTGTGCTGTTAGTGTTTCCTGTCTGTGTGCTGTTAGTGTTTCCTGTCTGTGTGCTGTTAGCGTTTCCTGTCTGTGTGCTGTTAGTGTTTCCTGTCTGTGTGCTGTTAGTGTTTACTGTCTGTGTGCTGTTAGCGTTTCCTGTCTGTGTGCTGTTAGCGTTTCCTGTCTGTGTGCTGTTAGCGTTTCCTGTCTGTGTGCTGTTAGCGTTTCCTGTCTGTGAGCTGTTAGTGTTTCCTGTCTGTGTGCTGTTAGTGTTTCCTGTCTGTGTGCTGTTAGTGTTTCCTGTCTGTGTGCTGTTAGTGTTTCCTGTCTGTGTGCTGTTAGTGTTTCCTGTCTGTGTGCTGTTAGTGTTTTATGTCTGTGTGCTGTTAGTGTTTCCTGTCTGTGTGCTGTTAGTTTTTCCTGTCTGTGTGCTGTTAGTGTTTCCTGTCTGTGTGCTGTTAGTGTTTCCTGTCTGTGTGCTGTTAGTGTTTTATGTCTGTGTGCTGTTAGTGTTTCCTGTCTGTGTGCTGTTAGTGTTTCCTGTCTGTGTGCTGTTAGTGTTTCCTGTCTGTGTGCTGTTAGTGTTTCCTGTCTGTGTGCTGTTAGTGTTTCCTGTCTGTGTGCTGTTAGTGTTTCCTGTCTGTGTGCTGTTAGTGTTTCCTGTCTGTGAGCTGTTAGTGTTTCCTGTCTGTGTGCTGTTAGTGTTTCCTGTCTGTGTGCTGTTAGTGTTTCCTGTCTGTGAGCTGTTAGTGTTTCCTGTCTGTGTGCTGTTAGTGTTTCCTGTCTGTGTGCTGTTAGTGTTTCCGGTCTGTGAGCTGTTAGTGTTTCCTGTCTGTGTGCTGTTAGTGTTTCCTGTCTGTGAGCTGTTAGTGTTTCCTGTCTGTGTGCTGTTAGTGTTTCCTGTCTGTGTGCTGTTAGTGTTTCCTGTCTGTGAGCTGTTAGTGGTTCATGTCTGTGTGCTGTTAGTGTTTCCTGTCTGTGTGCTGTTAGTGTTTCCTGTCTGTGTGCTGTTAGTGTTTCCTGTCTGTGTGCTGTTAGTGTTTCCTGTCTGTGTGCTGTTAGTGTTTCCTGTCTGTGTGCTGTTAGTGGTTCCTGTCTGTGTGCTGTTAGTGTTTCCTGTCTATGTGCTGTTAGTGTTTCCAGTCTGTGTGCTGTTAGTGTTTCCTGTCTGTGTGCTGTTAGTGTTTCCTGTCTGTGAGCTGTTTTGTATTATGTTTTATTTTATTAAAACACTCCCTGAACTTGCTTCCCGACTCTCAGGGCACATCGTTACACCTGCAGGTGTAATCACTTCTAGAGGACACAAGCTCAAGCTCACAGTACAAATGTGATACAAAAATATGAAACGTTATGATGTATTTTCCTATTCAACAAAACAGTAATGAAGAAGGCTTGAAATGACTTATATGCTTCCTAAGTATAATCACATTCTAAAATGGCTGACGATGATGTCACCTTTCTTTTATAAGTGTAAAATACATACCGTGTTTGTATGTTTATTGTTAGAACAAATTGGCATATTTTCTAAAGGTCTGCCCCCACAGCTGTGAACATCACACAGAACGCCAGCTTGGCTTCCTGAACTCACTAGGAGCTCGCCTTTCATCTCATATAATATATATTGTCCGTCTGACAAAGTGTTTTTGGTTTAAAATCTATTATATTTACAGCTGTGAACATCACACAGAACGCCAGCTTGGCTTCCTGAACTCACTAGGAGCTCGCCTTTCATCTCATATAATATATATTGTCCGTCTGACAAAGTGTTTTTTGGTTTAAAATCGATTCATTATTTAATATTACTTTTGATAAAGTTGGCTATGAATCGATCTGTGAATGTGGTAAAGGGAGGAAACCGGTCTCTCCTGCCACGATGTAAGGATTGCAGTCATGTGCTTTGTCCAGCCAGGTCACCCAGTATTTGACGTCCATCCATGTCTGAGGACGTCGGGAGATGATGTGGAAACAGGCCACTAGGGGCAACAGTGAGCGCTGTTACTTTCAAGTAGGTTAAAGTTTCGCTGCTAGGGTGTTGGGTATAAAGGAAGAGCCTAAACCCTTGCTAGGGTGTTGGGGATAGAGTAAGGCCCTAAACCCTTGCTAGGGTGTTGGGTATAAAGGAAGGGCCTAAACCCTTGCTAGGGTGTTGGGGATAAAGGAAGGGCCTAAACCCTTGCTAGGGTGTTGGGTATAAAGGAAGGGCCTAAACCCTTGCTAGGGTGTTGTGGATAGAGTAAGGCCCTAAACCCTTGCTAGGGTGTTGGGGATAGAATAAGGCCCTAAACCCTTGCTGGGTGTTGTGGATAGAGTAAGGGCCTAAACCCTTGCTAGGGTGTTGGGGATAGAATAAGGCCCTAAACCCTTGCTGCGGTGTTGTGGATAGAGTAAGGCCCTAAACCCTTGCTAGGGTGTTGTGGATAGAGTAAGGCCCTAAACCCTTGCTAGGGTGTTGTGGATAGAGTAAGGCCCTAAACCCTTGCTAGGGTGTTGTGCATAGAGTAAGGCCCTAAACCCTTGCTAGGGTGTTAGGGATAGAGTAAGGCCCTAAACCCTTGCTAGGGTGATGGGGATAGAGTAAGGCCCTAAACCCTTGCTAGGGTGTTGTGGATAGAGTAAGGTACTAAACCCTTGCTAGGGTGTTGGGGATAGAGTAAGGTCCTAAACCCATGCTAGGGTGTTGGGTATAAAGGAAGGCCCTAAACCCTTGCTAGGGTGTTGTGGATAGAGTAAGGTACTAAACCCTTGCTAGGGTGTTGGGGATAGAGTAAGGCCCTAAACCCTTGCTAGGGTGTTGGGTATAAAGGAAGGCCCTAAACCCTTGCTAGGGTGTTGGGGATAAAGGAAGGGCCTAAACCCTTGCTAGGGTGTTGTGGATAGAGTAAGGCCCTAAACCCTTGCTAGGGTGTTGTGGATAGAGTAAGGCCCTAAACCCTTGCTAGGGTGTTGTGGATAGAGTAAGGTACTAAACCCTTGCTAGGGTGTTGGGGATAGAGTAAGGCCCTAAACCCTTGCTAGGGTGTTGGGGATAGAGTAAGGCCCTAAACCCTTGCTAGGGTGTTGGGGATAAAGGAAGGGCCTAAACCCTTGCTAGGGTGTTGGGTATAAAGGAAGGGCCTAAACCCTTGCTAGGGTGTTGGGTATAAAGGAAGGGACTAAACCCTTGCTAGGGTGATGGGGATAGAGTAAGGTCCTAAACCCTTGCTAGGGGGTTGGGTATAAAGGAAGGGCCTAAACCCTTGCTAGGGTGTTGGGTATAAAGGAAGGGCCTAAACCCTTGCTAGGGTGTTGGGTATAAAGGAAGAGCCTAAACCCTTGCTAGGATGTTGGGTATAAAGGAAGGGCCTAAACCCTTGCTAGGGTGTTGGGGATAAAGGAAGGGCCTAAACCCTTGCTAGGGTGTTGGGTATAAAGGAAGGGCCTAAACCCTTGCTAGGGTGTTGGGTATAAAGGAAGGGCCTAAACCCTTGCTAGGGTGTTGGGTATAAAGGAAGGGCCTAAACCCTTGCTAGGGTGTTGGGGATAAAGGAAGGGACTAAACCCTTGCTAGGGTGTTGGGTATAAAGGAAGGGCCTAAACCCTTGCTAGGGTGTTGGGTATAAAGGAAGGGCCTAAACCCTTGCTAGGGTGTTGGGGATAGAGTAAGGCCCTAAACCCTTGCTAGGGTGTTGTGGATAGAGTAAGGCCCTAAACCCTTGCTAGGGTGTTGTGGATAGAGTAAGGCCCTAAACCCTTGCTAGGGTGTTGTGGATAGAGTAGGGCCCTAAACCCTTGCTAGGGTGTTGTGGATAGAGTAAGGACCTAAACCCTTGCTAGGGTGTTGGGGATAGAGTAGGGCCCTAAACCCTTGCTAGGGTGTTGGGGATAGAGTAAGGTCCTAAACCCTTGCTAGGGTGTTGGGGATAGAATACGGCCCTAAACCCTTGCTAGGGTGTTGGGTATAAAGGAAGGGCCTAAACCCTTGCTAGGGTGTTGGGTATAAAGGAAGGGCCTAAACCCTTGCTAGGGTGTTGGGTATAAAGGAAGGGCCTAAACCCTTGCTAGGGTGTTGGGTATAAAGGAAGGGCCTAAACCCTTGCTAGGGTGATGGGGATAAAGGAAGGGCCTAAACCCTTGCTAGGGTGTTGTGGTTAGAGTAAGGCCCTAAACCCTTGCTAGGGTGTTGGGTATAAAGGAAGGGCCTAAACCCTTGCTAGGGTGTTGGGGATAGAGTAAGGCCCTAAACCCTTGCTAGGGTGTTGGGGATAGAGTAAGGTCCTAAACCCTTGCTAGGGTGTTGGGTATAAAGGAAGGGCCTAAACCCTTGCTAGGGTGTTGGGTATAAAGGAAGGGCCTAAACCCTTGCTAGGGTGTTGGGTATAAAGGAAGGGCCTAAACCCTTGCTAGGGTGATGGGTATAAAGGAAGGGCCTAAACCCTTGCTAGGGTGTTGGGTATAAAGGAAGGGACTAAACCCTTGCTAGGGTGTTGTGGATAGAGTAAGGTCCTAAACCCTTGCTAGGGTGTTGGGGATAGAATAAGGCCCTAAACCCTTGCTAGGGTGTTGTGGATAGAATAAGGCCCTAAACCCTTGCTAGGGTGTTGGGGATAGAATAAGGCCCTAAACCCTTGCTAGGGTGTTGTGGATAGAGTAAGGCCCTAAACCCTTGCTAGGGTGATGGGGATAGAGTAAGGCCCTAAACCCTTGCTAGGGTGTTGGGGATAGAGTAAGGCCCTAAACCCTTGCTAGGGTGTTGTGGATGGGAATAGAGGAAGTCCGTAAACTGAACACTTCGGCTCTGAGGATCAGACCCATCACCCAGTTTTAGTCACTTTGTTTCTGTTTTAAATCATGGGAGGCTTCCAGAGAGAGAAAGAGGAGGAGCTACTAATTTAAACCTGGTGTTAAATAATGAATCAGATCGGTTTGATGTTAAAGGAGAATCATATTGAGAATCAAATGTTTTTGTAACACATTGGCCTGATAAGCAGCTCTTCAGATGGATTCACAATCAGTGTTAAAGAATAATGGAACAATACTGTTTATGACCTTTTCCACCTGTTTTTCAAAAGTAGGTGTTCCTGAACCAGCACCTGGTTGTTCCTGAACCAGCACCTGGTTGTTCCTGAACCAGCACCTGGGTGTTCCTGAACCAGCACCTGGTTGTTCCTGAACCAGCACCTGGATCAGACTGTACAGTGTTCTCCTTTCCTTTCTGTTCTCTTTTGTTGTTCTGCACCAAGAGGACATAAGAGCTGTAGATGCCTCAGTCTGTTGTTGTTCTGCACCAAGAGGACATAAGAGCTGTAGATGCCTCAGTCTGTTGTTGTTCTGCACCAAGAGGACATAAGAGCTGTAGATGCCTCAGTCTGTTGTTGTTCTGCACCAAGAGGACATAAGAGCTGTAGATGCTTCAGCCGGATGAACTGATACATGTTGAATGTTTACTGCCTGGAATGGTGGAATGTGTGTGTGAGTGTATTTATAACCTATTGTGGTAATCTCTAGGGGACAATTACACTGTCACACAGCTTTCTAAGGAGTGTGTGTGTGTGTGTGTGTGTGTGTGTGTGTGTGTGTGTGTGTGTGTGTGTGTGTGTGTGGTGTGTGTGTGTGTGTGTGTGTGTGTGTGTGTGTGTGTGTGTGTGTGTGTGTGTGTGTGTGTGTGTGTGTTAATGAAGCATTCACAGAGGACGAGACCAGGCGTAATCGCAAGAGGTGAAGTCATAATTACCCAGCATTATCTGTAATCACACACCTTCACTGAGACAGGCAAGCAAGCATGCACAGTCACATGTACCGTAGGTCACATACAACATTGGAAACAGAAAACGAACAACAATATGAAACAGAATATAATTTCCTGGGATCCAAGCTGTAGGCGGAGTGTGTGTGTGTGTTAATGAGTCATTCACAGCGGACGAGACGAGGCGTAATCACAGAGGTGAAGTCATGAGAGAGAGAGAGAGAGAGAGAGAGAGAGAGAGAGAGAGAGAGAAGGGAATGAACAAGGAGAGGAAGCAGGTAGAGATCAAAGAGAATCAACAAGGAGAGAAGGAGAGGGAGCAGGTAGAGATCAGAGAGAATGAACAAGGAGAGAAGGAGAGGGAGCAGGTAGAGATCAGAGAGAATGAACAAGGAGAGAAGGAGAGGGAGCAGGTAGAGATCAGAGAGAATGAACAAGGAGAGAAGGAGAGGGAGCAGGTAGAGATCAGAGAATCAACAAGGAGAGAAGGAGAGGGAGCAGGTAGAGATCAGAGAATCAACAAGGAGAGGATGAAAGAGCAACAAGATCTCATGGTCTCACCAATTTGACTTCAGATTCTGACGTTTAACTTCTTACATCTAGATGTTCCGCTAGCGGAACGCCTCCCCAATATCCAATGATAGAGCGTGGCGCGAATTACAAACTCCTCGAAAATCCGAAAACTTCCATTTTTCAAACATATGACTATTTTACACCATTTTAAAGACAAGACTCTCCTTTATCTAACCACACTGTCCGATTTCAAAAAGGCTTTACAACGAAAGCAAAACATTAGATTATGTCAGGAGAGTACCCAGCCAGAAATAATCACACACCCATTTTTCAAGCTAGCATATAATGTCACAAAAACCAAAACCACAGCTAAATGCAGCACTAACCTTTGATGATCTTCATCAGATGACACTCCTAGGACATTATGTTATACAATACATGCATGTTTTGTTCAATCAAGTTCATATTTATATCAAAAACCAGCTTTTTACATTAGCATGTGACGTTCAGAACTAGCATTCCCACCGAACACTTCCGGTGAATTTACTAAATTACTCACGATAAACGTTCACAAAAAACATAACAATTATTTTAAGAATTATAGATACAGAACTCCTTTATGTCCTATTTAAAAATAGCTTTTCGGTGAAAGCACATTTTGCAATATTCTGAGTAGATAGCCCGGCCATCACAGGCTAGCTATTTTGACACCCACCAAGTTTGGTACTCACCAAACTCAGATTTACTATAAGAAAAATTGGATTACCTTTGCTGTTCTTCATCAGAATGCACTCCCAGGACTTCTAGTTTACACCCAATGTTGTTTTGGTTCCAAATAATCCATAGTTATATCCAAATAGCGGCGTTTTGTTCGTGCGTTCAAGACACTATCCGAAGGGTAACGAAGGGTGACGCGCTGACGCATATCGTGACAAAAAATTCAAAATATTCCATTACCGTACTTTGAAGCATGTCAAACGCTGTTTAAAATCAATTTTTATGCGATTTTTCTCGTAAAATAGCGATAATATTCCGACCGGGAGACGTCGTTTTCATTCAAAGACTGAAAATCTAAAATGGACTCTTCATTGTTCTCTGATCGACCACTTCCCAATTGTGCTACTGTTTTTCAGCCATGGACTGCAGAGTCATCATTCAACGTTCTGGCGCCTTCTGAGAGCCTATAGGAGCCTTAGAAAGTGTCACGTTACAGCAGAGATCCTCTGTTTTCAATAAAGAGGCTAAAGAAGGCCAAGAAATGGTCAGAGAGGGCACTTCCTGTTTGGAATCTTGTCAGGTTTTGGCCTGCCATATGAGTTCTGTTATACTCACAGACACCATTCAAACAGTTTTAGAAACTTTAGGGTGTTTTCTATCCAAATCAAACAATTATATGCATATTCTAGTTTCTGGTCAGGAGTAATAAACAGATTAAATCGGGTACGTTTTTTATCCGGCCGTGAAAATACTGCCCCCTATCCATAACAGGTTAAAACCTGTTAGGGCTAGGGGGCAGCATTGACACGGCTGGATAAAAAACATACCCGATTTAATCTGGTTACCACTCCTACTCAGTAACTAGAATATGCATATACTTATTACATATGGATAGAAAACACCCTACATTTTCTAAAACTGTTTGAATGGTGTCTGTGAGTATAACAGAACTCAAATGGCAGGTCAAAACCTGAGAGATTCCTTTACAGGAAGTGGCCTGTCTGACCATTTCTGGAACTTCTTTGCCATCTCTATCATTTACTAAGGATCTCTGCTCTAACGTGACACTTCCCACGTCGTCCATAGGCTCTCATAGCCCGGGAAAAAAGAGAATGTCGTCATTCCAGCCCCAGGCTGAAACACATTATCGCCTTTCTCAAGTGGCCCATCAAGAGACACTAGCTTATGCGCGTGACCCCGACCGCCCCCGCCTTTGGGATTTTTTCCTCTGTTTGCCGAAAAGGAGATTCCCTGTCGGAATTTTATCGCTTTTCTACGAGAAAAATGACGTAAAAATTGATTTTAAACAGCGGTTGACATGCTTCGACGTACGGCAATGGAATACTTTGAATTTTATTGTCAGGAATTGCGCCAAGCGCGCGACACTTCTTTACTATTTCGGATAGTGTCTGGAACGCACGAACAAAACGCCGCTATTCGGATATAACGATGGATTATTTTGGACCAAACCAACATTTGTTATTGAAGTAGACGTCCTGGGTGTGCATTCTGACGAAGACAACAAAAGGTAATGACATTTTTATAATAGTAAATATGATTATGGTGAGTGCTAAACTTGCCGGGTGTCTAAATAGCGAGCCCGTGATGCCTGGGCTATGTACTTAGAATATTGCAAAATGTGCTTTCACCAAAAAGCTATTTTAAAATCGGACATATCGAGTGCATAGAGGAGGTCTGTATCTATAATTCTTAAAATAATTGTTATGCTTTTTGTGAACGTTTATCGTGAGTAATTTAGTAAAATGTTAGCGAATTCCCCGTAAGTTTGCTAGTTCTGAACGTCACATGCTAATGTAAAAAGCTGGTTTTTGATATAAATATGAACTTGATTGAACAAAACATGCATGTATTGTATAACATAATGTCCTAGGGTTGTCATCTGATGAAGATCATCAAAGGTGAGTGCTGCATTTAGCTGTCTTCTGGGTTTTGGTGACATTATATGCTGGCTTGAAAAATGGGTGTCTGATTATTTCTGGCTTGGTACTCTGCTGACATAATCTAATGTTTTGCTTTCGTTGTAAAGCCTTTTTGAAATCGGACAGTGTGGTTAGATTAACGAGAGTCTTATCTTTAAATGGCTGTAAAATAGTCATATGTTTGAGAAATTGAAGTAATAGGATTTTGAAGATTTTGAAAATCGCGCCACAGGCTGGCAGTGGATGTTACGTAGGTGGGACGAATTCGTCCCGCCGGTCCCATAGAGGTTAACCACGTTTCTCCAAACGTAAAATTCCAAGGTGTTTTACACATCCTGGGTTGCTCCTCCTTCATGCAGCTCCTCCTTCATGCAGCTCCTCCTTCATGCAGCTCTGCCTGCTGAGGCTCCTCCTTCATGCAGCTCTGCCTGCTGAGGCTCCTCCTTCATGCAGCTCTGCCTGCTGAGGCTCCTCCTTCATGCAGCTCTGCCTGCTCTGCCTGCTGAGGCTCAGCTCTGCCTGCTGAGAAAGAGAGATATTCAAGCAGGGGGAGGGTGTGTAACTGGGAACAGCATATAAATGAAGGTTTACTGGCTGAGAAAGAGAGATATTCATGCAGGGGGAGGGTGTGTAACTGGGAACAGCATATAAATGAAGGTTTACTGGCTGAGAAAGAGAGATATTCATGCAGGGGGAGGGTGTGTAACTGGGAACAGCATATAAATGAAGGTTTACTGACTGAGAAAGAGAGATATTCATGCAGGGGGAGGGTGTGTAACTGGGAACAGCAGATACATTAAGGTTCACTTTTCCTTGTTCCTCCTGTATCAGGTGCTACAAGACCAGAGCTGAGTCCCAGTTAGCACACTATTCCCCATATAGAGCTACTTGACCAGAGCTTAGTCCCAGTTAGCACCCTATTCCCCATATCTTATTTTTTATTTTATTCCACCTTTATTTAACCAGGTAGGCAAGTTGAGAACAAGTTCTCATTTACAATTGCGACCTGGCCAAGATAAAGCAAAGCAGTTCGACAACATACACCAACACAGAGTTACACATGGAGTAAAACAACACACAATCAATAATACAGTAGAAAAATAAGACTATATACAATGTGAGCAAATGAGGTGAGATAAGGGAGGTAAAGGCAAAAAAGGCCATGGTGGCAGAGTAAATACAACATAGCAGGTAAAACACTGGAATGGTAGATTTGTAGTAGAAGAAAGTGCAAAGTAGAAATATAAATAATGGGGTTCAAAAGAGCAAAATAAATTTAATAAATAAATACAGTAGGGGAAGAGGTAGTTTTTTGGGCTAAATTATAGATGGGCTATGTACAGGTGCAGTGATCTGTGAGCTGCTCTGACAGCTGGTGCATAAAGCTAGTGACGGAGATAATTGTTTCCAGTTTCAGTTATTTTTGTAGCTCATTCCAGTCATTGGCAGCAGAGAACTGGAAGGAGAGACGGCCAAAGGAGGAATTGGCTTTGGGGGTGACCAGAGAGATATACCTGCTGGAGCGCATGCTACAGGTGGGTGCTGTTATGGTGACCAGTGAGCGGAGATAAGGGGGGACTTTACCTAGCAGGGTCTTGTAGATGACCTGGAGCTAGTGTGTTTGGCGACGATTATGAAGCGAAGGCCAGCCAACGAGAGCATACAGTCGCAGTGGTGGGTAGTATATGGGGCTTTGGTGACGAAACGGATGGCACTGTGATAGACTGCATCCAGCTTGTTGAGTAGGGTATTGGAGGCTATTTTGTAAATGACATCGCCAAAGTCGAGGATTGGTAGGATGGTCAGTTTTACGAGGGTATGTTTGGCAGCATGAGTGAAGGATGCTTTGTTGCGAAATAGGAAGCCAATTCTAGATTTAACTTTGGATTGGAGATGTTTGATGTGAGTCTGGAAGGAGAGTTTACAGTCTAACCAGACACCTAGATATTTGTAGTTGTCCACATATTCTAAGTCAGAACCGTCATAAGGTGAATGCACCATTTTGTAAGTCGCTCTGGATAAGAGCGTCTGCTAAATGACTTAAATGTAAATGTAATGTAAATGTCCAGAGAAGTGATGCTGGACAGGCGGGCAGGTGCAGGCAGCGATCGGTTGAAGAGCATGCATTTCGTTTTACTTGTATTTAGGAGCAGTTGGAGGCCACGGAAGGAGAGTTGTATGGCATTGAAGCTCGTCTGGAGGGTTGTTAACACAGTGTCCAAAAAAGGGCCAGAAGTATACAGAATGGTATTGTCTGCGTAGAGGTGGATCAGAGACTCACCAGCAGCAAGAGCGACATCATTTATGTATACAGAGAAAAGAGTCGGCCCAAGAATTGAACCCTGTGGTACCCCCATAGAGACTGCCAGAGGTCCGGACAACAGGCCCTCCGATTTGACACACTGAACTCTATCAGAGAAGTAGTTGGTGAACCAGGCGACGCAATCATTTGAGAAACCAAGGCTATTGAGTCTGCCGATGATGATGTGGTGATTAACAGAGTCAAAAGCTTTGGCCAGGTCAATGAATACGGCAGCACAGTATTGTTTCTTATCGATGGCGGTTACGATGTTGTTTAGGACCTTGAGCGTGGCTGAGGTGCACCCATGACCAGTTCTGAAACCAGATTGCATTTTACATTTTACATATTTAGCAGACGCTCTTATCCAGAGCGACTTACAGTAGTGAATGCATACATTTCATACAATTTCATACATTTTTTTTTCTGTGCTGGCCCCCCGTGGGAATCGAACCCACAACCCTGGCGTTGCAAACACCATGCTCTACCAACTGAGCTATAGGGAAGGCTAGCGGAGCGCATAGTGGAGAAGGTGCGGTGGGATTCGAAATGGTCGGAAATCTGTTCGTTGACTTGGCTTTCGAAGACCTTAGAAAGGCAGGGTAGGATGGATATAGGTCTGTAGCAATTTGGGTCTAGAGTGTCCCCTCCTTTGAAGAGGGGGATGACAGCAGCTGCTTTCCAATCTATGGGAATCTCAGACGACACGAAAGAGAGGTTGAACAGGCTAGTAATAGGGGTGGCAATCATTTCGGCAGATAATTTTAGAAAGAAAGGGTCCAGATTGTCTAGCCCGGCTGATTTGTAGGGGTCCAGATTTTGCAGCTCTTTCAGAACATCAGCTGAATGGATTTGGGAGAAGAAGAAATGGGGAAGGCTTGGGCGGGTAGCTGTGGGGGGTGCAGTGCTGTTGAATGCAGTAGGGGTAGCCAGGTGGAAAGCATGGCCAGCCGTAGAAAAATGGTTAGAGCTACTTGACTAGATCTGAGTCCCAGTTAGCACCCTGTTCCCTATATAGTGCACTAATGTTGACCAGGGTCCATAGGGTAATATTTAGGATGCAACCTGGTGCTGCTCATTGTACACTCCAGTGAGGAGGAAGGAGAATATGCAGGAAGGATTTCCAGTGCTGGCTGTGCTAATGGCTGTGCTAATGACTGGGCTAATGGCTGGGCTGCTGGCTGTGCTGCTGGCTGTGCTGCTGGCTGTGCTGCTGGCTGTGCTGCTGGCTGGGCTGCTGGCTGTGCTGCTGGCTGGGCTGCTGGCTGTGCTGCTGGCTGTGCTGCTGGCTTGGCTGCTGGCTGTGCTACTGGCTTGGCTGCTGGCTTGGCTGCTGGCTTGGCTGCTGGCTGTGCTGCTGGCTTGGCTGCTGGCTGTACTGCTGACTGTGCTGCTGGCTGGGCTGCTGGCTGGGCTGCTGGCTGGGTTGCTGGCTAGGATGCTGGCTAGGATGCTGGCTAGGATGCTGCGGAGAGACACTTTTATGAGTTAGTATTTAAAGAACCACTGGGATTTAAAATTTAGAGTTTGGGTGACTACACACACACACTTGCACGAGTGAGTGCAGGCAGGCACGCACACATGTACACACATATATACACACACTTGCAGGCACACACACACACACAAGCTATCTTGAAGTGGATTTGACTCAAGTGTTCTTTTCACTGATTAATTATGGGGTTTTAGTTGACAGCTGAATGCTTCTTCTGTGGTTTTCAGAGAGCGGCTTTCTGAAACGTTTAATGACGACAGGCTTGAGTGGAGAGGGAGGGAGAGAGTGGGAGAGGGGGAGGAGGCAGAAAGGAGAGTGGGAGAGGGGGAGGAGGGAGAGAGAAAAGAGAGAGTGGGAGAGGAGGAAGAGGCAGAGACAGAACAGAGATGGGTATCAAATATGAAACTGATTCAACAAGATCTCACGGTCTCACCAATTTGACTTCAGATTCTGACGTTTATCCATGTTTCTCCAAACGTCAAATCTCGAAGTTGCTCCAAATGTAAAATTGGATGGTGTTTTTGACAACCTATGTTCCTCCTGCTGCTGTATCTCAATCATGAATTCTGAATGGATCAGTTAAGCTTAATGTTTGGGGTTAAGGTATTCATTCTGAATGATCCAGCTAAGGAGTAATGTGTGGGGTTAAGGTATTCATTCTGAATGGATCAGTTAAGGGTTCATGTTTGGGGTTTAGGCATTCATTCTGAATGATCCAGCTAAGGAGTAATGTGTGGGGTTAAGGTATTCATTCTGAATGGTTCAGTTCAGGGTTCATGTTTGGGGTTAAGGTATTCATACTGAATGGTTCAGTTAAGGGTTCATGTTTGGGGTTAAGGTATTCATTCTGAATGGTTCAGTTCAGGGTTAATGTGTGGGGTTAAGGTATTCATTCTGAATGATTCAGTTAAGGAGTAATGTTTGGGGTTAAGGTATTCATTCTGAAATGTTCAGTTAAGGGTTAATGTGTGGGGTTAAGGTATTCATTCTGAATGGTTCAGTTAAGGGTTAATGTGTGGGGTTAAGGTATTCATTCTGAATGGTTCAGTTAAGGGTTAATGTGTGGGGTTAATTAAGGTATTCATTCTGAATGGTTCAGTTAAGGGTTAATGTGTGGGGTTAATTAAGGTATTCATTCTGAATGGTTCAGTTAAGGGTTAATGTGTGGGGTTAAGGTATTCATTCTGAATGGTTCAGTTTTGGTTATTACCATCTAATGTTTGTACCATGCTTTGTGTTGCTGCCATGTTGTGTTGCCATGTTGTGTTTCTACCATGCTGTGTTGTCATGTTGTGTTTCTACCATGCTGTGTTGCCATGTTGTGCTGCTACCATGCTGTGTTGCCATGTTGTGTTTCTACCATGTTGTGTTGCTACCATGCTGCGTTGCCATGTTGTGTTGCTACCATGCTGCGTTGCCATGTTGTGTTGCTACCATGCTGGATTGCCATGTTGTGTTGCTACCATGCTGGGTTGCCATGTTGTGTTGCTACCATGCTGCGTTGCCATGTTGTGCTGCTACCATGCTTGGTTGCCATGTTGTGTTGCTACCATGCTGTGTTGCCATGTTGTGCTGCTACCATGCTGCGTTGCCATGTTGTGTTGCTACCATGCTGCGTTGCCATGTTGTGTTGCTACCATGCTTGGTTGCCATGTTGTGCTGCTACCATGCTGCGTTGCCATGTTGTGTTGCTACCATGCTGCGTTGCCATGTTGTGCTGCTACCATGCTGTGTTGCTGACATGCTATGTTGTCATCTTAGGTTTCTCTTTATGTAGTGTTGTGTTGTCTCTTGTCGTGATGTGTGTTTTGTCCTATATTTTTATTTAATTTCTTTGTAATTTTAATCCCTGCGCCCATACCTGCAGCAGGCCTTTTGCCTTTTGGTAGGCCGTTATTGTAAATAAGAATATGTTCTTAACTGACTTGCCTATTTAAGGGTTAATGATGTGATGGGGTTATTAAGGCATTCATTATGAATGGTTTAAAACTTCTTAAGTCTAGCCATCCCGCTAGAGGGACAACTTCCGGTGACACTGAAGGGTGCGCAACTCAAATAAATAATCACAAATCATTGATATTAAACATTTAGATACATACAAGTGTCTTATATCAGTTGAAAACTGATTCATCTAACTGCACTGATCGATTTACAGTAGCTATTACAGCGAAAACATGCCATGTGATTGTTTGAGGACGGCGCCCCACATCAAAATATTTTTCACTTACTTTTTGAAAATCTTCCTCTGATTTGTCATCCCAAAGGGTTGCAGCTATAACATGTGTCGTTTTGTTAGATAAAATCCTTCTTTATATCCCAAAAAGTCTGTTTAGTTGGCGCCATCGATTTGAGTAATCCACCCCCGACTACCATGCCCTATCAAAACCCAGCCTACTAGATGGTAATAACCCCACCATGCCCTATCAAAACCCAGTCTACTAGATGGTAATAACCCCACCATGCTCTATCAAAACCCAGTCTACTAGATGGTAATAACCCCACCATGCTCTATCAAAACCCAGTCTACTAGATGGTAATAACCCCACCATGCCCTATCAAAACCCAGTCTACTAGATGGTAATAACCCCACCATGCTCTATCAAAACCCAGTCTACTAGATGGTAATAACCCCACCATGCCCTATCAAAACCTAGTCTACTAGATGGTAATAACCCCACCATGCCCTATCAAAACCCAGTCTACTAGATGGTAATAACCCCACCATGCACTATCAAAACCCAGTCTACTAGATGGTAATAACCCCACCATGCCCTATCAAAACCCAGTCTACTAGATGGTAATAACCCCACCATGCCCTATCAAAACCCAGTCTACTAGATGGTAATAACCCCACCATGCCCTATCAAAACCCAGTCTACTAGATGGTAATAACCCCACCATGCCCTATCAAAACCTAGTCTACTAGATGGTAATAACCCCACCATGCCCTATCAAAACCCAGTCTACTAGATGGTAATAACCCCACCATGCCCTATCAAAACCCAGTCTACTAGATGGTAATAACCCCACCATGCCCTATCAAAACCCAGTCTACTAGATGGTAATAACCCCACCATGCCCTATCAAAACCTAGTCTACTAGATGGTAATAACCCCACCATGCCCTATCAAAACCCAGTCTACTAGATGGTAATAACCCCACCATGCCCTATCAAAACCCAGTCTACTAGATGGTAATAACCCCACCATGCCCTATCAAAACCCAGCCTACTAGATGGTAATAACCCCACCATGCCCTATCAAAACCCAGTCTACTAGATGGTAATAACCCCACCATGCCCTATCAAAACCCAGTCTACTAGATGGTAATAACCCTACCATGCCCTATCAAAACCCAGTCTACTAGATGGTAATAACCCCACCATGCCCTATCAAAACCCAGTCTACTAGATGGTAATAACCCCACCATGCCCTATCAAAACCCAGTCTACTAGATGGTAATAACCCCACCATGCCCTATCAAAACCCAGTCTACTAGATGGTAATAACCCCACCATGCCCTATCAAAACCTAGTCTACTAGATGGTAATAACCCCACCATGCCCTATCAAAACCCAGTCTACTAGATGGTAATAACCCCACCATGCCCTATCAAAACCCAGTCTACTAGATGGTAATAACCCCACCATGCCCTATCAAAACCCAGTCTACTAGATGGTAATAACCCCACCATGCCCTATCAAAACCTAGTCTACTAGATGGTAATAACCCCACCATGCCCTATCAAAACCCAGTCTACTAGATGGTAATAACCCCACCATGCCCTATCAAAACCCAGTCTACTAGATGGTAATAACCCCACCATGCCCTATCAAAACCCAGTCTACTAGATGGTAATAACCCCACCATGCCCTATCAAAACCCAGTCTACTAGATGGTAATAACCCCACCATGCCCTATCAAAACCCAGTCTACTAGATGGTAATAACCCCACCATGCCCTATCAAAACCTAGTCTACTAGATGGTAATAACCCCACCATGCCCTATCAAAACCCAGTCTACTAGATGGTAATAACCCCACCATGCCCTATCAAAACCCAGTCTACTAGATGGTAATAACCCCACCATGCCCTATCAAAACCTAGTCTACTAGATGGTAATAACCCCACCATGCCCTATCAAAACCAGTCTACTAGATGGTAATAACCCCACCATGCCCTATCAAAACCTAGTCTACTAGATGGTAATAACCCCACCATGCCCTATCAAAACCCAGTCTACTAGATGGTAATAACCCCACCATGCCCTATCAAAACCCAGTCTACTAGATGGTAATAACCCCACCATGCCCTATCAAAACCCAGCCTACTAGATGGTAATAACCCCACCATGCCCTATCAAAACCCAGTCTACTAGATGGTAATAACCCCACCATGCCCTATCAAAACCCAGTCTACTAGATGGTAATAACCCCACCATGCCCTATCAAAACCCAGTCTACTAGATGGTAATAACCCCACCATGCCCTATCAAAACCTAGTCTACTAGATGGTAATAACCCCACCATGCCCTATCAAAACCCAGTCTACTAGATGGTAATAACCCCACCATGCCCTATCAAAACCCAGTCTACTAGATGGTAATAACCCCACCATGCCCTATCAAAACCCAGTCTACTAGATGGTAATAACCCCACCATGCCCTATCAAAACCTAGTCTACTAGATGGTAATAACCCCACCATGCCCTATCAAACCCAGTCTACTAGATGGTAATAACCCCACCATGCCCTATCAAAACCCAGTCTACTAGATGGTAATAACCCCACCATGCCCTATCAAAACCCAGTCTACTAGATGGTAATAACCCCACCATGCCCTATCAAAACCTAGTCTACTAGATGGTAATAACCCCACCATGCCCTATCAAAACCTAGTCTACTAGATGGTAATAACCCCACCATGCCCTATCAAAACCTAGTCTACTAGATGGTAATAACCCCACCATGCCCTATCAAAACCTAGTCTACTAGATGGTAGTAACCCCACCATGCCCTATCAAAACCCAGTCTACTAGATGGTAATAACCCCACCATGCCCTATCAAAACCCAGTCTACTAGATGGTAATAACCCCACCATGCCCTATCAAAACCCAGCCTACTAGATGGTAATAACCCCACCATGCCCTATCAAAACCCAGTCTACTAGATGGTAATTAACTAGACTATCCTCTTAAATCTACACACACACACACACACACACACACACACACACACACACACACACACACACACACACACACACACACACACACACACACACACACACACACACACACACACACACACAGTGAATTAGAAGGTGAATCACTAGGGGGGGGGCATTGCTGCATTAGAATCAGATGTTTATGGATTTATTCTGACCTTCTGGGAGCTTGAAACTGCAGAACAACACAAAGTCAACAAGCAGGGAAAGCCTGGGGAAGGCCCAAACACTCTTTCTCTCCTTCTCTCCTTTTATCTCCTTCCCTTCTCTCCTTCTCTCCTTTTTCTCCTTCTCGTATCTCCTTCTCTCCTCCCATTCTCTCCTTTTATCTCCTTCCCTTCTCTCCTTCTCTCCTTTTTCTCCTTCTCGTATCTCCTTCTCTCCTCCCATTCTCTCCTTTTATCTCCTTCCCTTCTCTCCTTCTCTCCTTCCATTCTTCCCTTCTCTCCTTCCCGTAATCTCCTTCCCTCCTTCCCTTCTCTCCTTTTATCCTTCCCTTCTCTCCTTTTATCCTTCCCTTCTCTCCTTCCCTTATCTCCTACCCTCCTTCCCTTCTCTCCTTCTCTATTTTTATCCTTCCCTTTTCTCCTTCCCTTCTCTCCTTCTCTCCTTCTCATCTTCTCCAACTCTTAATAAACGAGGTTGGTGTCTAAAACCACTGGAGGTTGGTGGCACCTTAATTGGGGAGGACAGTCTCGTGGTAATGGCTGTAGCGGGAATGGGTGAAATGCTATCAAATACATCAAACAGATGGTTTGACGGAACGTTTAATCTGCTCCATTCCAGCCATTTACTATGAGCTGTCCTCCACTCAGCAGCCTCCGCTGCTCTCAAGCAATTAAAACCAGAGCTGAGAAGCAACAGTACTGTCAGAGCCGGTAGTTAGTGGCTACAGCTGATGCTGCAGTCGTTGTAGCCAGGGACTTTAACAAAGGACCATTCTATTAGGATCACTTCTATTCCCAGACTGCAGACCAATTAGCAAACACATAGATTAGGCTGAAATAAAACAAACGGGAGCGGGAGAGGAGGGAGAGGGGGGGGAGAAAGGAGGGAGGGGGAGAGAGGATAGGGAGAGAGAGAGGGAGGGAGGGGGAGAGAGAGGGGGAGAGAGAGAGAGAGAGAGAGGGGGAGAGAGAGAGAGAGAGAGAGAGAGAGAGAGAGAGAGAGAGAGAGAGAGAGAGAGAGAGAGAGAGAAGAGAGAGAGAGAGAGAGAGAGAGAGAGAGAGAGAGAGCGAGAGAGAGAGAGAGAGAGAGAGAGAGAGAGGAGAGGATGCTGCAGTCCTTGTAACCAGGGACTTTGACAAAGGAAATGCACTATTCTATTAGGATCGCTTCTATTCCCAGACTGCAGACCAATTAGCAAAACACACAGATTAGTCTGAAATAAAACAAACAGGAGAGGGAGAGGGAGAGGGGGGGAGGGAGAGAGAGAAGGAGGGAGAGAGAGAGAGGGGGGAGAGAGAGAGGGAGAGGGGGAGAGAGAGAGAGAGAGAGGGAGAATGAACAGTACGTGTATATGTCAGGCAGATAAATCCTATGAAAGTTGTACAACTGAATGCCTTCAACTGAAATGTGTCTTCCACATTTAACCCAACCCCTCAACAGGACTGTACAGTGCACTAGGAAAGTATTCAGACCATCCTGATTGTTTTCCACATTTTGTTAAGTTACAGCCTTATTCTAAAATGGATTAAATCCTCATCAATCTACACACAATACCCCATAATGACAAAATAAAAACAGTTGTTTCGAAATTTTTGCAAATGTACTATACTATATATTTACTATATACTGTACTATAAATATATATATATATATATATATATATATATATATATATATATATATATATAGTACATTTGCAAAAATGTCGATACCACCTCTGTGTATATATACGAAAAACATAAATATGAAATGTACATAAGTATTCAGACCCTTTACTCAGTTCATTGTTGAAGCACTTTTGGCAGCGATTACAACCTTGAGTCTTGTTGGGTTTGACGCTACAAGCTTGGCACACCTGTATTTGGGGAGTGTCTCCCATTTCTTCTCTGTCTCTCCTCTCAGGCTCTGTCAGGTTAGATGGGGAGCGTCGCTGCACAGCCATTTTCAGGTCTCTCCAGAGATGTTCAGGTTCCTGTTGTGGCTCCCGAGTGGCGCAGTGGTCTAAGGACACTGTCATCTCAGTGCAAGAGGGCGTCACTGCAGTCCCTGGTTCGAAATCCAGGCTGCATCACATCCGGCTGGGATTGGGGAGTCCGATGGGGGTGGCGCACAATTGGCCCAGCATCGTCTGGGTTTGGCCGGTGTAGGCTGACATTGTAAATAAGAATGTGTTCTTAACTGACTTGCCTAGTTAAATAAAGGTTAAGTAAAATATAATAAACATTCAGAGACTTGTTTAGGGTTGTTGTCCTGTTGGAAGTTGAACCTTCGACCCAAGTCTGAGGTCCTGAATGCTCTGGAGCAGGTTTTCATCAAGGATCTCTTTGCTATGTTAATCTTTCCCTTGATCCTAACTAGTCTTCCAGTCCCTGTAGCTAAAAAATATCAACACAGCATGACGCTGCCACCACCATGCTTCACCGTAGGGATGGTGCCACTACCATGCTTCACCGTAGGGATGGTGCCACCACCCTGCTTCACCGTAGGGATGCTGCCACCACCATGCTTCACCGTAGGGATGGTGCCAGGTTTCCGCCAGACGTGACACTTTGCATTCAGGCCAAGGAGTTCAATCTTGGTTTCATCAGACCAGAAAATCTTGTTTCTCATGGTTTGAGAGTCTTTAGGTGCCTTTTGGCAAACTCACAGCTGGCTGTCATGCCTTTTACTGAAGAGTGGCTTCTGTATATCCACTCTACAAATAAAGGCCTAATTAGTGGAGTGCTGCAGAGATGGTTGTCCTTCTGGAAGGTTCTCCCATCTCCACAGAGGAACTCTAGGACTCTGTCAGAGTGACCATCGGGTTCTTGGTCACCTCCCTGACCAAGGCCCTTCTCCCCAGATTGCTCAGTTTGGCCAGGTGGCCAGCTCTAGGAAGAGTCTTGGTGGTTTCAATCTTCTTCCATTTAAGAATGATGGAGGCCACTGTGTTCTTGGGGACCTTCAATGCTGCAGAAATGTTTTGGTACCCTTCCCCAGATCTGTGCCTCGACACCATCCTGTCTCAGAGCTCTACGGACAATTCCTTCAACCTCATGGCTTGGTTTTTGCTCTGACATGCACTGCCAACTGTGGGACCTTATATAGACAGGTGTGTGCCTTTCCAAATCATGTCTAATCAATTGAATTTACCACAGGTGGATTCCAAGTCGTAGAAACATCTCAAGGATGATCAATGGAAACAGGAAGCACCTGAGCTCAATTTCAAGTCTCATAGCAAAAAGTCTGAATACTTCAAAAAATTATAAAACCTGTTTTCGCTTTGTCATTATGGGGTAGTGTGTGTCGATAGATTTGTATTTATTTAATACATTTTAGAATAGGGCTGTAACGTAACAAAATGTGTAAAAAGGGAATTGGTCGGAATACTTTCCGAATGCACTGTATGCATGTGATTGGATGCTGCATATGCAGACGTGTATCTGATTGGCTGTTGCATATGCAGACGTGTATCTGATTGGCTGCTAAATACAATGAGTATAGCAAACATTAAGAACACCTTCCTAATATTGAGTTCCACCCCCTTCTGCCCTCAGAACTGCCTGAATTCGTCAGGGCATTGGACTCTACAAGGTGTCAAAAGCATTCCACAGGGATACTGGCCCATGTTGACTCCAATGCTTCACACGATTGTGTCAAGTTGGCTAAAAGTCCTTTGGATGGTTGACCATTCATGACACACACGGGAAACAGTTGAGCGTGAAAAAACCCAGCAGCATTGCAGTTCTTGGCAAAAAAACGATGCTTCTGGCACGCACTACCGTACCCTGATCTTTTGTCTTGCCCATTTACCCTCTTTAATCACAGACTTTAATGTCCCCATGTGGGGACATGTTGTTGCAGTTTCATGTACACGTTTTAAAGTGGGGTTTTAAATAACAAAACAAAATTAAACAACTTTCATAAGAGTTACGGTACATAGCAATAGAAAGAGTCTAGCCTGCTGGCCTTACTGGGTGGATCATTAACCAGAGTTATATAGGAGGGATATCATACCTGGCCTTACTGGGTGGATCATTAACCAGAGTTATATAGGAGGGATATCACACCTGGCCTTACTGGGTGGATCATTAACCAGAGTTATATAGGAGGGATATCACACCTGGCCTTACTGGGTGGATCATTAACCAGAGTTATATAGGAGGGATATCACACCTGACCTTACTGGGTGGATCATTAACCAGAGTTATATAGGAGGGATATCACACCTGACCTTACTGGGTGGATCATTAACCAGATTATATAGGAGGGATATCACACCTGGCCTTACTGGGTGGATAGTATAATTAACCAGAGTTATATAGGAGGTATATCACACCTGGCCTTACTGGGTGGATAGTATAATTAACCAGAGTTATATAGGAGGGATATCACACCTGACCTTACTGGGTGGATCATTAACCAGAGTTATATAGGAGTGATATCACACCTGGCCTTACTGGGTGGATCATTAACCAGAGTTATATAGGAGGGATATCACACCTGGCCTTACTGGGTGGATAGGATCATTAACCAGAGTTATATAGGAGGGATATCACACCTGGCCTTACTGGGTGGATCATTAACCAGAGTTATATAGGAGGGATATCACACCTGACCTTACTGGGTGGATCATTAACCAGAGTTATATAGGAGGTATATCACACCTGGCCTTACTGGGTGGATCATTAACCAGAGTTATATAGGAGGGATATCACACCTGGCCTTACTGGGTGGATCATTAACCAGAGTTATATAGGAGGTATATCACACCTGGCCTTACTGGGTGGATAGGATCATTAACCAGAGTTATATAGGAGGGATATCACACCTGGCCTTACTGGGTGGATCATTAACCAGAGTTATATAGGAGGTATATCACACCTGACCTTACTGGGTGGATCATTAACCAGAGTTATATAGGAGGTATATCACACCTGGCCTTACTGGGTGGATAGGATCATTAACCAGAGTTATATAGGAGGGATATCACACCTGGCCTTACTGGGTGGATAGGATCATTAACCAGAGTTATATAGGAGGTATATCACACCTGGCCTTACTGGGTGGATCATTAACCAGAGTTATACAGGAGGTATATCACACCTGGCATTACTGGGTGGATAGGATCATTAACCAGAGTTATATAGGAGGGATATCACACCTGGCCTTACTGGGTGGATAGGATCATTAACCAGAGTTATATAGGAGGGATATCACACCTTGCCTTACTGGGTGGATAGGATCATTAACCAGAGTTATATAGGAGGGATATCACACCTGGCCTTACTGGGTGGATCATTAACCATAGTTATATAGGAGGTATATCACACCTGGCCTTACTGGGTGGATCATTAACCAGAGTTATATAGGAGGGATATCACACCTGACCTTACTGGGTGGATCATTAACCAGAGTTATATAGGAGGGATATAACACCTGGCCTTACTGGGTGGATAGGATCATTAACCAGAGTTATATAGGAGGGATATCACACCTGACCTTACTGGGTGGATCATTAACCAGAGTTATATAGGAGGGATATCAAACCTGGCCTTACTGGGTGGATAGGATCATTAACCAGAGTTATATAGGAGGGATATCACACCTGACCTTACTGGGTGGATCATTAACCAGAGTTATATAGGAGGGATATCACACCTGACCTTACTGGGTGGATCATTAACCAGAGTTATATAGGAGGTATATCACACCTGGCATTACTGGGTGGATCATTAACCATAGTTATATAGGAGGTATATCACACCTGGCCTTACTGGGTGGATCATTAACCAGAGTTATATAGGAGGGATATCACACCTGACCTTACTGGGTGGATCATTAACCAGAGTTATATAGGAGGGATATCACACCTGGCCTTACTGGGTGGATAGGATCATTAACCAGAGTTATATAGGAGGGATATAACACCTGGCCTTACTGGGTGGATCATTAACCATAGTTATATAGGAGGTATATCACACCTGGCCTTACTGGGTCGATAGGATCATTAACCAGAGTTATATAGGAGGGATATCACACCTGGCCTTACTGGGTCGATAGGATCATTAACCAGAGTTATATAGGAGGTATATCACACCTGGCCTTACTGGGTGGATCATTAACCAGAGTTATATAGGAGGGATATCACACCTGGCCTTACTGGGTGGATCATTAACCAGAGTTATATAGGAGGGATATCACACCTGGCATTACTGGGTGGATCATTAACCAGAGTTATATAGGAGGTATATCACACCTGGCCTTACTGGGTGGATAGGATCATTAACCAGAGTTATATAGGAGGGATATCACACCTGGCCTTACTGGGTGGATCATTAACCAGAGTTATATAGGAGGGATATCACACCTGACCTTACTGGGTGGATCATTAACCAGAG
Source organism: Salmo salar (assembly GCF_965601325.2). Taxonomy (NCBI): domain Eukaryota; kingdom Metazoa; phylum Chordata; class Actinopteri; order Salmoniformes; family Salmonidae; genus Salmo; species Salmo salar. Next base: position 102,631,279 of record NC_138293.1, read on the forward strand.
TTATATAGGAGGGATATCACACCTGGCCTTACTGGGTGGATAGGATCATTAACCAGAGTTATATAGGAGGGATATCACACCTGGCCTTACTGGGTGGATAGGATCATTAACCAGAGTTATATAGGAGGGATATCACACCTGACCTTACTGGGTGGATCATTAACCAGAGTTATATAGGAGGTATATCACAATTGACCTTACTGGGTGGATAGGATCATTAACCAGAGTTATATAGGAGGGATATCACACCTGACCTTACTGGGTTGATAGGATCAATAACCAGAAGTGTGCCCTATACCTGTGCCCAGAGGGGAGAAGTTCAATGTTCAGGTACAGGGGGTGGGGGTTGGGTCTAAAATGATTTTGTGAACCTTGCTAAGGGCCCTGACCTTAAAGATCTTATCCAGCCCTGTCTGTTGGACTCCAAGTACCTTGCTGAAGGCCCTGACCTTAAAGATCTAAATGCAATACACAAAAAATACTTGAATACACAAAAAACCGTGAAGCAGAGAGGGGAAAACACACTACTCAAAAGATAATAACCCACAAAACAGGAAGAGAAAAACCCCTACTTAAATATGATCTCTAATCAGAGTCAACGAGGATCAGCTGCCTCCAATTAGAGATCAACCCCAAACAATCCCAACATAGAAATAGAAAAACTAGAACTTAAACATAGAAATGGAAAACATAGAACAACCCAAAACACCCCCGTCACGCCCTGACCTACTATAGAAAATGACATCTTACTAGGGTCAGGACGTGACACCATGTTTCAATTGTCTCTAAAACATCCTTCTTTAACCCGTCTCCTCCCCTTCTTCATCTACACTACTTGAAGTGGATTTAACAGGTAACATCAATAAGGGATCATAGCTTCCACCTGGAATCACCTGGTCAGTCTATGTATAGGAAAGAGCAGGTGTTCCTAATGTTTTGTACACTCTGTGTATGTAGATGTGTGTATCTGATTGGCTGCTACATATGTAGCTGGGTGTATCTGATTGGCTGATGTATACACTATGTATACAAAAGTATGTGGACAAATTAGTGGATTTGGCAATTTCAGGTACACCTGTTGCTGATAGTTGTAGAAAATCAAGCACACAGACATGCAACCTCCATAGACAAACATTGGCAGTAGAATGGACTTACTGAAGAGCTCAGTGATTTCAGTGTGGTACCTGTCCATAGGATGCATCCTTGTCAACAAGTCAGTTCATCAAATGTATGCCCTGCTAGAGCTGCCACAGGTCAACTGTAAGTGCTGTTATTGTGGAGTGGAAACATCTAGGAGAAACAATGGCTCAGCCGCGAAGTGGTAGGCCACACAAGCTCACAGAACAGGACTGCCGAGTGATGAAACGTGTAGTGCATAAAAATCAAACTGCCTCAAGAAGCAACTTCAGCACAAGAACTGTTCGCCGGGAGCTTATTGAAATGGGTTTCCATGGCTCAGCAGCCGCACACAAGTGATAATGTTATAGACCCCAGGTTGTTACCAGTCTCCTCTATAGACCCCAGGTTGTTACCAGTCTCCTCTATAGACCCCAGGTTGTTACCAGTCTCCTCTATAGACCCCAGGTTGTTACCAGTCTCCTCTATAGACCCCAGGTTGTTACCAGTCTCCTCTGTAGACCCCAGGATGTTACCAGTCTCCTCTATAGACCCCAGGTTGTTTCCAGTCTCCTCTATAGACCCCAGGTTGTTTCCAGTCTCCTCTATAGACCCCAGGTTGTTACCAGTCTCCTCTATAGACCCCAGGTTGTTTCCAGTCTCCTCTATAGACCCCAGGTTGTTACCAGTCTCCTCTATAGACCCCAGGTTGTTACCAGTCTCCTCTGTAGACCGCAGGTTGTTACCAGTCTCCTCTGTAGACCCCAGGTTGTTACCAGTCTCCTCTGTAGACCCCAGGTTGTTACCAGTCTCCTCTGTAGACCCCAGGTTGTTACCAGTCTCCTCTGTAGACCCCAGGTTGTTACCAGTCTCCTCTATAGACCCCAGGTTGTTACCAGTCTCCTCTATAGACCCCAGGTTGTTACCAGTCTCCTCTATAGACCCCAGGTTGTTTCCAGTCTCCTCTATAGACCCCAGGTTGTTACCAGTCTCCTCTGTAGACCCCAGGTTGTTACCAGTCAGGTAGCGTTGCTGTGTGGCTTTAAACAGACGTACAGTCTTCATCCTCTCCCAGTGTTTTGGACAGCAGAGGGTAATGGGGGCTGGTTGAAATTCATATCCTCATCCTTACCCCTTTACTATGACTCCATACATCTCCTTCTATCTCTCCTTCTGCCTACTTTCTTTCTTTCTTTTTGTCTCTCTCTCTCTCTCTTACTCAGTCTTTCTCTTTCGTGTGCACACACACACACACACACACACACACACACACACACACACACACACACACACACACACACACACACACACACACACACACACACACACACACACACACACACACACACACGTTATCCCCACTCCTATCAGGTTTGTGGTAGACGGGCCAAAGGGAATGGGGATATTGCCATTCAGGACCTTCATCCAGGTTCTCTCTGTGTGTTTCTATTGGCGTGTGTCTCTCTCCATACCTTCTCTTTTTTCTTTGCCTGCCTATTTCAACTCCTACTTTCCTTTAAGCTCTCTCTCTTCTCCATCTCGCTGTGTCTCGTGGACAAAAACACATTACCATCATCTCTCTCTCTGTTAGGGGGTTGGTATTATCATCATCTCTCTCTGTTAGGGGGTTGGTATTATCATCATCTCTCTCTGTTAGGGGGTTGGTATTATCATCATCTCTCTCTCTGTTAGGGGGTTGGTATTATCATCATCTCTCTCTGTTAGGGGGTTGGTATTATCATCATCTCTCTCTGTTAGGGGGTTGGTATTATCATCATCTCTCTCTCTGTTAGGGGGTTGGTATTACCATCATCTCTCTCTCTCTGTTAGGGGGTTGGTATTATCATCATCTCTCTCTGTTAGGGGGTTGGTATTATCATCATCTCTCTCTGTTAGGGGGTTGGTATTATCATCATCTCTCTCTGTTAGGGGGTTGGTATTATAATCATATCTCTCTGTTAGGGGGTTGGTATTATCATCATCTCTCTCTCTGTTAGGGGGTTGGTATTATCATCATCTCTCTCTGTTAGGGGGTTGGTATTATCATCATCTCTCTCTGTTAGGGGGTTGGTATTATCATCATCTCTCTCTGTTAGGGGGTTGGTATTATCATCATCTCTCTCTGTTAGGGGGTTGGTATTATCATCATCTCTCTCTGTTAGGGGGTTGGTATTATCATCATCTCTCTCTGTTAGGGGGTTGGTATTATCATCATCTCTCTCTGTTAGGGGGTTGGTATTATCATCATCTCTCTCTGTTAGGGGGTTGGTATTATCATCATCTCTCTCTGTTAGGGTGTTGGTATTATCATCATCATCTCTCTGTTAGGAGGTTGGTATTATCATCATCTCTCTCTGTTAGGGGGTTGGTATTATCATCTCTCTCTCTGTTAGGGGGTTGGTATTATCATCATCTCTCTCTCTGTTAGGGGGTTGGTATTATCATCATCTCTCTCTCTGTTAGGGGGTTGGTATTATCATCATCTCTCTCTCTCTGTTAGGGGGTTGGTATTATCATCATCTCTCTCTGTTAGGGGGTTGGTATTATCATCATCTCTCTCTCTGTTAGGGGGTTGGTATTATCATCATCTCTCTCTCTGTTAGGGGGTTGGTATTATCATCATCTCTCTCTCTCTGTTAGGGGGTTGGTATTATCATCATCTCTCTCTCTCTGTTAGGGGGTTGGTATTATCATCATCTCTCTCTCTTTTAGGGGGTTGGTATTATCATCATCTCTCTCTCTGTTAGGGGGTTGGTATTATCATCATCTCTCTGTTAGGGGGTTGGTATTATCATCATCTCTCTCTCTCTGTTAGGGGGTTGGTATTATCATCATCTCTCTCTCTGTTAGGGGGTTGGTATTATCATCATCATCTCTCTCTGTTAGGGGGTTGGTATTATCATCATCTCTCTCTGTTAGGGGGTTGGTATTATCATCATCTCTCTCTCTCTGTTAGGGGGTTGGTATTATCATCATCATATCTCTGTTAGGGGGTTGGTATTATCATCTCTCTCTCTGTTAGGGGGTTGGTATTATCATCATCTCTCTCTGTTAGGGGGTTGGTATTATCATCATCTCTCTCTCTGTGAGGGGGTTGGTATTATCATCTCTCTCTCTCTGTTAGGGGGTTGGTATTATCATCATGTCTCTCTCTGTTAGGGGGTTGGTATTATCATCTCCCTCTCTCTGTTAGGGGGTTGGTATTATCATCATCTCTCTCTCTGTTAGGGGGTTGGTATTATCATCATCTCTCTCTGTTAGGGGGTTGGTATTATCATCATCTCTCTCTGTTAGGGGGTTGGTATTATCATCATCTCTCTCTCTGTTAGGGGGTTGGTATTATCATCATCTCTCTCTGTTAGTGGGTTGGTATTATCATCATCTCTCTGTTAGGGGGTTGGTATTATCATCATCTCTCTCTGTTAGGGGGTTGGTATTATCATCATCTCTGTTAGGGGGTTGGTATTACCATCATCTCTCTGTTAGGGGGTTGGTATTATAATCATCTCTCTCTGTTAGGGGGTTGGTATTATCATCATCTCTCTCTGTTAGGGGGTTGGTATTACCATCATCTCTCTGTTAGGGGGTTGGTATTATCATCATCTCTCTCTGTTAGGGGGTTGGTATTATCATCATCTCTGTTAGGGGGTGGGTATTACCATCATCTCTCTGTTAGGGGGTTGGTATTATAATCATCTCTCTCTGTTAGGGGGTTGGTATTATCATCATCTCTGTTAGGGGGTTGGTATTACCATCATCTCTCTGTTAGGGGGTTGGTATTATCATCATCTCTCTCTCTGTTAGGGGGTTGGTATTATCATCATCTCTCTCTCTCTGTTAGGGGGTTGGTATTATCATCATCTCTCTCTCTCTGTTAGGGGGTTGGTATTATCATCATCTCTCTCTCTTTTAGGGGGTTGGTATTATCATCATCTCTCTCTCTGTTAGGGGGTTGGTATTATCATCATCTCTCTGTTAGGGGGTTGGTATTATCATCATCTCTCTCTCTCTGTTAGGGGGTTGGTATTATCATCATCTCTCTCTCTGTTAGGGGGTTGGTATTATCATCATCATCTCTCTCTGTTAGGGGGTTGGTATTATCATCATCTCTCTCTGTTAGGGGGTTGGTATTATCATCATCTCTCTCTCTCTGTTAGGGGGTTGGTATTATCATCATCATATCTCTGTTAGGGGGTTGGTATTATCATCTCTCTCTCTGTTAGGGGGTTGGTATTATCATCATCTCTCTCTGTTAGGGGGTTGGTATTATCATCATCTCTCTCTCTGTGAGGGGGTTGGTATTATCATCTCTCTCTCTCTGTTAGGGGGTTGGTATTATCATCATGTCTCTCTCTGTTAGGGGGTTGGTATTATCATCTCCCTCTCTCTGTTAGGGGGTTGGTATTATCATCATCTCTCTCTCTGTTAGGGGGTTGGTATTATCATCATCTCTCTCTGTTAGGGGGTTGGTATTATCATCATCTCTCTCTGTTAGGGGGTTGGTATTATCATCATCTCTCTCTCTGTTAGGGGGTTGGTATTATCATCATCTCTCTCTGTTAGTGGGTTGGTATTATCATCATCTCTCTGTTAGGGGGTTGGTATTATCATCATCTCTCTCTGTTAGGGGGTTGGTATTATCATCATCTCTGTTAGGGGGTTGGTATTACCATCATCTCTCTGTTAGGGGGTTGGTATTATAATCATCTCTCTCTGTTAGGGGGTTGGTATTATCATCATCTCTCTCTGTTAGGGGGTTGGTATTACCATCATCTCTCTGTTAGGGGGTTGGTATTATCATCATCTCTCTCTGTTAGGGGGTTGGTATTATCATCATCTCTGTTAGGGGGTGGGTATTACCATCATCTCTCTGTTAGGGGGTTGGTATTATAATCATCTCTCTCTGTTAGGGGGTTGGTATTATCATCATCTCTGTTAGGGGGTTGGTATTACCATCATCTCTCTGTTAGGGGGTTGGTATTATCATCATCTCTCTCTGTTAGGGGGTTGGTATTATCATCATCTCTCTCTGTTAGGGGGTTGGTATTATCATCATCTCTCTCTCTGTTAGGGGGTTGGTATTATCATCTCTCTCTCTCTGTTAGGGGGTTGGTATTATCATCATGTCTCTCTCTGTTAGGGGGTTGGTATTATCATCTCCCTCTCTCTGTTAGGGGGTTGGTATTATCATCATCTCTCTCTCTGTTAGGGGGTTGGTATTATCATCATCTCTCTCTGTTAGGGGGTTGGTATTATCATCATCTCTCTCTGTTAGGGGGTTGGTATTATCATCATCTCTCTCTCTGTTAGGGGGTTGGTATTATCATCATCTCTCTCTGTTAGTGGGTTGGTATTATCATCATCTCTCTGTTAGGGGGTTGGTATTATAATCATCTCTCTCTGTTAGGGGGTTGGTATTATCATCATCTCTGTTAGGGGGTTGGTATTACCATCATCTCTCTGTTAGGGGGTTGGTATTATAATCATCTCTCTCTGTTAGGGGGTTGGTATTATCATCATCTCTCTCTGTTAGGGGGTTGGTATTACCATCATCTCTCTGTTAGGGGTTTGGTATTATCATCATCTCTCTCTGTTAGGGGGTTGGTATTATCATCATCTCTGTTAGGGGGTGGGTATTACCATCATCTCTCTGTTAGGGGGTTGGTATTATAATCATCTCTCTCTGTTAGGGGGTTGGTATTATCATCATCTCTGTTAGGGGGTTGGTATTACCATCATCTCTCTGTTAGGGGGTTGGTATTATCATCATCTCTCTCTGTTAGGGGGTTGGTATTATCATCATCTCTCTCTGTTAGGGGGTTGGTATTATCATTATCTCTCTCTCTGTTAGGGGGTTGGTATTATCATCATCTCTCTCTGTTAGGGGGTTGGTATTATCATCATCTCTGTTAGGGGGTTGGTATTACCATCATCTCTCTGTTAGGGGGTTGGTATTATAATCATCTCTCTCTGTTAGGGGGTTGGTATTATCATCATCTCTGTTAGGGGGTTGGTATTACCATCATCTCTCTGTTAGGGGGTTGGTATTATAATCATCTCTCTCTGTTAGGGGGTTGGTATTATCATCATCTCTGTTAGGGGGTTGGTATTACCATCATCTCTCTGTTAGGGGGTTGGTATTATCATCATCTCTCTCTGTTAGGGGGTTGGTATTATCATCATCTCTCTCTGTTAGGGGGTTGGTATTATCATCATCTCTCTCTGTTAGGGGGTTGGTATTATCATCATCTCTCTCTGTTAGGGGGTTGGTATAATCATTATCTCTCTCTCTGTTAGGGGGTTGGTATTATCATCATCTCTCTCTGTTAGGGGGTTGGTATTATCATCATCTCTCTCTGTTAGGGGGTTGGTATTATCATCATCTCTCTCTGTTAGGGGGTTGGTATTATCATCATCTCTCTGTTAGGGGGTTGGTATTATCATCATCTCTCTCTCTCTGTTAGGGGGTTGGTATTATCATCATCTCTCTCTCTGTTAGGGGGTTGGTATTATCATCATCTCTCTCTCTGTTAGGGGGTTGGTATTATCATCATCATCTCTCTCTGTTAGGGGGTTGGTATTATCATCATCTCTCTCTGTTAAGGGGTTGGTATTATCATCATCTCTCTCTCTCTGTTAGGGGGTTGGTATTATCATCATCATATCTCTGTTAGGGGGTTGGTATTATCATCTCTCTCTCTGTTAGGGGGTTGGTATTATCATCATCTCTCTCTGTTAGGGGGTTGGTATTATCATCATGTCTCTCTCTGTTAGGGGGTTGGTATTATCATCTCTCTCTCTCTGTTAGGGGGTTGGTATTATCATCATCTCTCTCTCTGTTAGGGGGTTGGTATTATCATCATCTCTCTCTGTTAGGGGGTTGGTATTATCATCATCTCTCTCTGTTAGGGGGTTGGTATTATCATCATCTCTCTCTCTGTTAGGGGGTTGGTATTATCATCATCTCTCTCTGTTAGTGGGTTGGTATTATAATCATCTCTCTCTGTTAGGGCGTTGGTATTATCATCATCTCTGTTAGGGGGTTGGTATTACCATCATCTCTCTGTTAGGGGGTTGGTATTATAATCATCTCTCTCTGTTAGGGGGTTGGTATTATCATCATCTCTGTTAGGGGGTTGGTATTACCATCATCTCTCTGTTAGGGGGTTGGTATTATAATCATCTCTCTCTGTTAGGGGGTTGGTATTATCATCATCTCTGTTAGGGGGTTGGTATTACCATCATCTCTCTGTTAGGGGGTTGGTATTATAATCATCTCTCTCTGTTAGGGGGTTGGTATTATCATCATCTCTGTTAGGGGGTTGGTATTACCATCATCTCTCTGTTAGGGGGTTGGTATTATCATCATCTCTCTCTGTTAGGGGGTTGGTATTATCATCATCTCTCTCTGTTAGGGGGTTGGTATTATCATCATCTCTCTCTGTTAGGGGGTTGGTATTATCATTATCTCTCTCTCTGTTAGGGGGTTGGTATTATCATCATCTCTCTCTGTTAGGGGGTTGGTATTATCATCATCTCTGTTAGGGGGTTGGTATTACCATCATCTCTCTGTTAGGGGGTTGGTATTATCATCATCTCTCTCTGTTAGGGGGTTGGTATTATCATCATCTCTCTCTGTTAGGGGGTTGGTATTATCATCATCTCTCTCTGTTAGGGGGTTGGTATTATCATCATCTCTCTCTGTTAGGGGGTTGGTATTATCATCTCTCTCTCTCTGTTTGGGGGTTAGTATTATCATCATCTCTCTCTCTGTTAGGGGGTTGGTATTATCATCATCTCTCTCTGTTTGGGGGTTGGTATTATCATCATCTCTCTCTGTTAGGGGGTTGGTATTATCATCATCTCTCTCTGTTAGGGGGTTGGTATTATCATCATCTCTCTGTTTGGGGGTTGGTATTATCATCATCTCTCTCTCTGTTAGGGGGTTGGTATTATCATCTCTCTCTGTTAGGGGGTTGGTATTATCATCTCTCTCTGTTAGGGGGATGGTATTATCATCATCTCTCTCTCTCTGTTAGGGGGTTGGTATTATCATCATCTCTCTCTCTCTGTTAGGGGGTTGGTATTATCATCTCTCTCTCTGTTAGGGGGTTGGTATTATCATCATCTCTCTCTGTTAGGGGGTTGGTATTATCATCATCTCTCTCTCTGTTAGGGGGTTGGTATTATCATCATCTCTCTCTGTGTTAGGGGGTTGGTATTATCATCATCTCTCTCTCTGTTAGGGGGTTGGTATTATCATCATCACTCTCTGTTAGGGGGTTGGTATTATCATCATCTCTCTCTGTTAGGGGGTTGGTATTATCATCATCTCTCTCTCTGTTAGGGGGTTCTTATTATCATCATCTCTCTCTGTTAGTGGGTTGGTATTATCATCATCTCTCTGTTAGGGGGTTGGTATTATAATCATCTCTCTCTGTTAGGGGGTTGGTATTATCATCATCTCTGTTAGGGGGTTGGTATTACCATCATCTCTCTGTTAGGGGGTTGGTATTATAATCATCTCTCTCTGTTAGGGGGTTGGTATTATCATCATCTCTGTTAGGGGGTTGGTATTACCATCATCTCTCTGTTAGGGGGTTGGTATTATAATCATCTCTCTCTGTTAGGGGGTTGGTATTATCATCATCTCTGTTAGGGGGTTGGTATTACCATCATCTCTCTGTTAGGGGGTTGGTATTATCATCATCTCTCTCTGTTAGGGGGTTGGTATTATCATCATCTCTCTCTGTTAGGGGGTTGGTATTATCATCATCTCTCTCTGTTAGGGGGTTGGTATTATCATCATCTCTCTCTCTGTTAGGGGGTTGGTATTATCATCATCTCTCTCTGTTAGGGGGTTGGTATTATCATCATCTCTCTCTGTTAGGGGGTTGGTATTATCATCATCTCTCTCTGTTAGGGGGTTGGTATTATCATCATCTCTCTCTGTTAGGGGGTTGGTATTATCATCTCTCTCTCTCTGTTAGGGGGTTGGTATTATCATCATCTCTCTCTCTGTTAGGGGGTTGGTATTATCATCATCTCTCTCTGTTTGGGGGTTGGTATTATGATCATCTCTCTCTGTTAGGGGGTTGGTATTATCATCATCTCTCTCTGTTAGGGGGTTGGTATTATCATCATCTCTCTGTTTGGGGGTTGGTATTATCATCATCTCTCTCTCTGTTAGGGGGTTGGTATTATCATCTCTCTCTGTTAGGGGGTTGGTGTTATCATCATCTCTCTCTCTCTGTTAGGGGGTTGGTATTATCATCATCTCTCTCTCTCTGTTAGGGGGTTGGTATTATCATCATCTCTCTCTGTTAGGGGGTTGGTATTATCATCATCTCTATCTCTGTTAGGGGGTTGGTATTATCATCTTCTCTCTGTTAGGGGGTTGGTATTATCATCATCTCTCTCTCTGTTAGGGGGTTGGTATTATCATCATCTCTCTCTCTCTGTTAGGGGGTTGGTATTATAATCATCTCTCGCTCTGTTAGGAGGTTGGTATTATCATCATCTCTCTCTGTTAGGGGGTTGGTATTATGATCATCTCTCTCTCTGTTAGGGGGTTGGTATTATCATCTCTCTCTCTCTGTTAGGGGGTTGGTATTATCATCATCTCTCTCTGTTAGGGGGTTGGTATTATCATCATCTCTCTCTCTGTTAGGGGGTTGGTATTATCATCATCTCTCTCTCACTGTTAGGGGGTTGGTATTATCATCATCTCTCTCTGTTAGGGGGTTGGTATTATCATCATCTCTCTCTGTTAGGGGGTTGGTATTATCATCATCTCTCTCTGTGTTAGGGGGTTGGCATTATCATCATCTCTCTCTGTTAGGGGGTTGGTATTATCATCATCTCTCTGTTAGGGGGTTGGTATTATCATCATCTCTCTCTGTTAGGGGGTTGGTATTATCATCTCTCTCTCTGTTAGGGGGTTGGTATTATCATCATCTCTCTCTGTGTTAGGGGGTTGGCATTATTATCATCTCTCTCTTTTAGGGGGTTGGTATTATCATCTCTCTCTCTCTGTTAGGGGGTTGGTATTATCATCATCTCTCTCTGTTAGGGGGTTGGTATTATCATCTCTCTCTCTCTGTTAGGGGGTTGGTATTATCATCTCTCTCTCTGTTAGGGGGTTTGTATTATCATCATCTCTCTCTGTTAGGGGGTTGGTATTATCATCATCTCTCTCTCTGTTAGGGGGTTGGTATTATCATCATCTCTCTGTTAGGGGGTTGGTATTATCATCATCTCTCTCTGTGTTAGGGGGTTGGTATTATCATCATCTCTCTCTGTTAGGGGGTTGGTATTATCATCATCTCTCTCTGTTAGTGGGTTGGTATTATCATCATCTCTCTGTTAGGGGGTTGGTATTATAATCATCTCTCTCTGTTAGGGGGTTGGTATTATCATCATCTCTGTTAGGGGGTTGGTATTACCATCATCTCTCTGTTAGGGGGTTGGTATTATAATCATCTCTCTCTGTTAGGGGGTTGGTATTATCATCATCTCTGTTAGGGGGTTGGTATTACCATCATCTCTCTGTTAGGGGGTTGGTATTATAATCATCTCTCTCTGTTAGGGGGTTGGTATTATCATCATCTCTGTTAGGGGGTTGGTATTACCATCATCTCTCTGTTAGGGGGTTGGTATTATAATCATCTCTCTCTGTTAGGGGGTTGGTATTATCATCATCTCTGTTAGGGGGTTGGTATTACCATCATCTCTCTGTTAGGGGGTTGGTATTATAATCATCTCTCTCTGTTAGGGGGTTGGTATTATCATCATCTCTGTTAGGGGGTTGGTATTACCATCATCTCTCTGTTAGGGGGTTGGTATTATAATCATCTCTCTCTGTTAGGGGGTTGGTATTATCATCATCTCTGTTAGGGGGTTGGTATTATAATCATCTCTCTCTGTTAGGGGGTTGGTATTATCATCATCTCTGTTAGGGGGTTGGTATTACCATCATCTCTCTGTTAGGGGGTTGGTATTATCATCATCTCTCTCTGTTAGGGGGTTGGTATTATCATCATCTCTCTCTGTTAGGGGGTTGGTATTATCATCATCTCTCTCTGTTAGGGGGTTGGTATTATCATCATCTCTCTCTCTGTTAGGGGGTTGGTATTATCATCATCTCTCTCTGTTAGGGGGTTGGTATTATCATCATCTCTCTCTGTTAGGGGGTTGGTATTATCATCATCTCTCTCTGTTAGGGGGTTGGTATTATCATCATCTCTCTCTCTGTTAGGGGGTTGGTATTATCATCATCTCTCTCTGTTAGGGGGTTGGTATTATCATCATCTCTCTCTGTTAGGGGGTTGGTATTATCATCATCTCTCTCTGTTAGGGGGTTGGTATTATCATCATCTCTCTCTGTTAGGGGGTTGGTATTATCATCTCTCTCTCTCTGTTAGGGGGTTGGTATTATCATCATCTCTCTCTCTGTTAGGGGGTTGGTATTATCATCATCTCTCTCTGTTAGGGGGTTGGTATTATCATCATCTCTCTGTTTGGGGGTTGGTATTATCATCATCTCTTTCTCTGTTAGGGGGTTGGTATTATCATCTCTCTCTGTTAGGGGGTTGGTATTATCATCATCTCTCTCTCTCTGTTAGGGGGTTGGTATTATCATCATCTCTGTCTCTCTGTTAGGGGGTTGGTATTATCATCATCTCTCTCTGTTAGGGGGTTGGTATTATCATCATCTCTATCTCTGTTAGGGGGTTGGTATTATCATCTTCTCTCTGTTAGGGGGTTGGTATTATCATCATCTCTCTCTCTGTTAGGGGGTTGGTATTATCATCATCTCTCTCTCTCTGTTAGGGGGTTGGTATTATCATCATCTCTCGCTCTGTTAGGAGGTTGGTATTATCATCATCTCTCTCTGTTAGGGGGTTGGTATTATCATCTCTCTCTCTGTTAGGGGGTTGGTATTATCATCATCATCATCTCTCTGTTAGGGGGTTGGTATTATCATCATCTCTCTCTCTGTTAGGGGGTTGGTATTATCATCATCTCTCTCTCTGTTAGGGGGTTGGTATTATCATCATCTCTCTCTCTCTGTTAGGGGGTTGGTATTATAATCATCTCTCGCTCTGTTAGGAGGTTGGTATTATCATCATCTCTCTCTGTTAGGGGGTTGGTATTATCATCTCTCTCTCTGTTAGGGGGTTGGTATTATCATCATCATCATCTCTCTGTTAGGGGGTTGGTATTATCATCATCTCTCTCTCTGTTAGGGGGTTGGTATTATCATCATCTCTCTCTCTGTTAGGGGGTTGGTATTATCATCATCTCTCTCTCTCTGTTAGGGGGTTGGTATTATAATCATCTCTCGCTCTGTTAGGAGGTTGGTATAATCATCATCTCTCTCTGTTAGGGGGTTGGTATTATCATCTCTCTCTCTGTTAGAGGGTTGGTATTATCATCATCATCATCTCTCTGTTAGGGGGTTGGTATTATCATCATCTCTCTCTCTGTTAGGGGGTTGGTATTATCATCTCTCTCTCTGTTAGGGGGTTGGTATTATCATCATCTCTCTCTGTTACGGGGTTGGTATTATCATCATCTCTCTCTCTGTTAGGGGGTTGGTATTATCATCATCTCTCTCTCTCTGTTAAGGGGTTGGTATTATCATCATCTCTCTCTGTTAGGGGGTTGGTATTATCATCATCTCTCTCTGTTAGGGGGTTGGTATTATCATCATCTCTCTCTGTGTTAGGGGGTTGGCATTATCATCATCTCTCTCTGTTAGGGGGTTGGCATTATCATCATCTCTCTGTTAGGGGGTTGGTATTATCATCATCTCTCTTTGTTAGGGGGTTGGTATTATCATCTCTCTCTCTGTTAGGGGGTTGGTATTATCATCATCTCTCTCTGTGTTAGGGGGTTGGCATTATCATCATCTCTCTCTGTTAGGGGGTTGGTATTATCATCTCTCTCTCTCTGTTAGGGGGTTGGTATTATCATCATCTCTCTCTGTTAGGGGGTTGGTATTATCATCTCTCTCTCTCTGTTAGGGGGTTGGTATTATCATCTCTCTATCTGTTAGGGGGTTGGTATTATCATCATCTCTCTCTGTTAGGGGGTTGGTATTATCATCATCTCTCTCTCTGTTAGGGGGTTGGTATTATCATCATCTCTCTGTTAGGGGGTTGGTATTATCATCATCTCTCTCTGTGTTAGGGGGTTGGTATTATCATCATCTCTCTCTCTGTTAGGGGGTTGGTATTATCATCATCTCTCTCTCTGTTAGGGGGTTGGTATTATCATCATCTCTCTGTTAGGGGTTGGTATTATCATCATCTCTCTCTCTGTTAGGGGGTTGGTATTATCATCATCTCTCTCTGTTAGGGGGTTGGTATTATCATCATCTCTCTCTGTTAGGGGGTTGGTATTATCATCTCTCTCTCTCTGTTAGGGGGTTGGTATTATCATCATCTCTCTCTCTGTTAGGGGGTTGGTATTATCATCATCTCTCTCTGTTTGGGGGTTGGTATTATCATCATCTCTCTCTGTTAGGGGGTTGGTATTATCATCATCTCTCTCTGTTAGGGGGTTGGTATTATCATCATCTCTCTGTTTGGGGGTTGGTATTATCATCATCTCTTTCTCTGTTAGGGGGTTGGTATTATCATCTCTCTCTGTTAGGGGGTTGGTATTATCATCATCTCTCTCTCTCTGTTAGGGGGTTGGTATTATCATCATCTCTCTCTGTTAGGGGGTTGGTATTATCATCATCTCTATCTCTGTTAGGGGGTTGGTATTATCATCTTCTCTCTGTTAGGGGGTTGGTATTATCATCATCTCTCTCTCTGTTAGGGGGTTGGTATTATCATCATCTCTCTCTCTCTGTTAGGGGGTTGGTATTATAATCATCTCTCGCTCTGTTAGGAGGATGGTATTATCATCATCTCTCTCTGTTAGGGGGTTGGTATTATCATCTCTCTCTGTTAGGGGGTTGGTATTATCATCATCATCATCTCTCTGTTAGGGGGTTGGTATTATCATCATCTCTCTCTCTGTTAGGGGGTTGGTATTATCATCTCTCTCTCTGTTAGGGGGTTGGTATTATCATCATCTCTCTCTGTTAGGGAGTTGGTATTATCATCATCTCTCTCTCTGTTAGGGGGTTGGTATTATCATCATCTCTCTCTCTCTGTTAAGGGGTTGGTATTATCATCATCTCTCTCTGTTAGGGGGTTGGTATTATCATCATCTCTCTCTGTTAGGGGGTTGGTATTATCATCATCTCTCTCTGTGTTAGGGGGTTGGCATTATCATCATCTCTCTCTGTTAGGGGGTTGGCATTATCATCATCTCTCTGTTAGGGGGTTGGTATTATCATCATCTCTCTTTGTTAGGGGGTTGGTATTATCATCTCTCTCTCTGTTAGGGGGTTGGTATTATCATCATCTCTCTCTGTTAGGGGGTTGGTATTATCATCTCTCTCTCTCTGTTAGGGGGTTGGTATTATCATCTCTCTCTCTGTTAGGGGGTTGGTATTATCATCATCTCTCTCTGTTAGGGGGTTGGTATTATCATCATCTCTCTCTCTGTTAGGGGGTTGGTATTATCATCATCTCTCTGTTAGGGGGTTGGTATTATCATCATCTCTCTCTGTGTTAGGGGGTTGGTATTATCATCATCTCTCTCTCTGTTAGGGGGTTGGTATTATCATCATCTCTCTCTCTGTTAGGGGGTTGGTATTATCATCATCTCTCTGTTAGGGGTTGGTATTATCATCATCTCTCTCTCTGTTAGGGGGTTGGTATTATCATCATCTCTCTCTCTGTTACGTGGTTAGTATTATCATCATCTCTCTCTGTGTTAGGGGGTTGGTATTATCATCATCTCCTTGTTAGGGGGTTGGTATTATCATCATCTCTTTCTGTTAGGGGGTTGGTATTATCATCATCTCTCTCTGTTAGGGGGTTGGTATTATCATCTCTCTCTGTTAGGGGGTTGGTATTATCATCATCTCTCTCTGTTAGGGGGTTGGTATTATCATCTCTCTCTCTCTGTTAGGGGGTTGGTATTATCATCATCTCTCTCTGTTAGGGGGTTGGTATTATCATCATCTCTCTCTGTTAGGGGGTTGGTATTATCATCATCTCTCTCTTTTAGGGGGTTGGTATTATCATCATCTCTCTCTGTTAGGGGGTTGGTATTATCATCATCTCTCTCTCTGTTAGGGGGTTGGTATTATCATCATCTCTCTCTCTCTGTTAGGGGGTTGGTATTATCATCTCTCTCTGTTAGGGGGTTGGTATTATCATCATCATCTCTCTGTGTTAGGGGGTTGGTATTATCATCATCTCTCTCTCTGTTAGGGGGTTGGTATTATCATCATCTCTCTCTCTGTTAGGGGGTTGGTATTATCATCTCTCTCTGTTAGGGGGTTGGTATTATCATCATCTCTCTCTGTTAGGGGGTTGGTATTATCATCATCTCTCTCTGTTAGAGGGTTGGTATTATCATCATCTCTGTTAGGGGGTTGGTATTATCATCATCTCTCTCTCTGTTAGGGGGTTGGTATTATTATCATCATCTCTCTCTGTTAGGGGGTTGGTATTATCATCATCTCTTTCTGTTAGGGGGTTGGTATTATCATCATCTCTCTCTCTGTGAGGGGGTTGGTATTATCATCATCTCTATCTGTTAGGGGGTTGGTATTATCATCATCTCTTTTAGGGGGTTGGTATTATCATCATCTCTCTCTGTGTTAGGGGGTTGGTATTATCATCATCTCTGTTAGGGGGTTGGTATTATCATCATCTCTCTCTGTTAGGGGGTTGGTATTATCATCATCTCTCTCTCTGTTAGGGGGTTGGTATTATCATCTCTCTCTCTGTTAGGGGGTTGGTATTATCATCATCATCTCTCTCTGTTAGGGGGTTGGTATTATCATCATCTCTCTCTGTTAGGGGGTTGGTATTATCATCATCTCTCTCTGTTAGGGGGTTGGTATTATCATCTCTCTCTGTTAGGGGGTTGGTATTATCATCATCTCTCTCTGTTAGGGGGTTGGTATTATCATCTCTCTCTCTCTGTTAGGGGGTTGGTATTATCATCATCTCTGTTAGGGGGTTGGTATTATCATCATCTCTCTCTGTGTTAGGGGGTTGGTATTATCATCATCTCTGTTAGGTGGTTGGTATTATCATCATCTCTCTCTGTTAGGGGGTTGGTATTATCATCATCTCTCTCTCTGTTAGGGGGTTAGTATTATCATCATCTCTCTCTCTGTTAGGGGGTTGGTATTATCATCTCTCTCTCTGTTAGGGGGTTGGTATTATCATCATCATCTCTCTCTGTTAGGGGGTTGGTATTATCATCATCTCTCTCTGTTAGGGGGTTGGTATTATCATCATCTCTCTCTGTTAGGGGGTTGGTATTATCATCTCTCTCTCTCTGTTAGGGGGTTGGTATTATCATCATCTCTCTCTGTTAGGGGGTTGGTATTATCATCATCTCTCTCTGTTAGGGGGTTGGTATTATCATCATCTCTCTCTTTTAGGGGGTTGGTATTATCATAATCTCTCTCTGTTAGGGGGTTGGTATTATCATCATCTCTCTCTCTGTTAGGGGGTTGGTATTATCATCATCTCTCTCTCTCTGTTAGGGGGTTGGTATTATCATCTCTCTCTGTTAGGGGGTTGGTATTATCATCATCATCTCTCTGTTAGGGGGTTGGCATTATCATCATCTCTCTCTGTGTTAGGGGGTTGGTATTATCATCATCTCTCTCTCTGTTAGGGGGTTGGTATTATCATCATCTCTCTCTCTGTTAGGGGGTTGGTATTATCATCTCTCTCTTTTAGGGGGTTGGTATTATCATCATCTCTCTCTGTTAGGGGGTTGGTATTATCATCATCTCTCTCTGTTAGGGGGTTGGTATTATCATCATCTCTGTTAGGGGGTTGGTATTATCATCATCTCTCTCTCTGTTAGGGGGTTGGTATTATTATCATCATCTCTCTCTGTTAGGGGGTTGGTATTATCATCATCTCTCTCTGTTAGGGGGTTGGTATTATCATCATCTCTCTCTCTGTGAGGGGGTTGGTATTACCATCATCTCTATCTGTTAGGGGGTTGGTATTATCATCATCTCTGTTAGGGGGTTGGTATTATCATCATCTCTCTCTGTGTTAGGGGGTTGGTATTATCATCATCTCTGTTAGGGGGTTGGTATTATCATCATCTCTCTCTGTTAGGGGGTTGGTATTATCATCATCTCTCTCTGTGTTAGGCGGTTGGTACTATCATCTCTCTCTCTGTTAGGGGGTTGGTATTATCATCATCATCTCTCTCTGTTAGGGGGTTGGTATTATCATCATCTCTCTCTGTTAGGGGGTTGGTATTATCATCATCTCTCTCTGTTAGGGGGTTGGTATTATCATCATCTCTCTGTTAGGGGGTTGGTATTATCATCATCTCTCTCTGTTAGGGGGTTGGTATTATCATCATCTCTCTCTGTTAGGGGGTTGATATTATCATCATCTCTCTCTCTGTTAGGGGGTTGGTATTATCATCATCTCTCTCTCTCTGTTAGGGGGTTGGTATTATCATCATCTCTCTCTGTTAGGGGGTTGGTATTATCATCATCTCTCTCTGTTAGGGGGTTGGTATTATTATCATCTCTCTCTCTGTTAGGGGGTTGGTATTATCATCATCTCTCTCTCTGTTAGGGGGTTGGTATTATCATCATCTCTCTCTGTTAGGGGGTTGGTATTATCATCATCATCTCTCTGTTAGGGGGTTGGTATTATCATCATCTCTCTCTGTGTTAGGGGGTTGGTATTGTCATCATCTCTCTGTTAGGGGGTTGGTATTATCATCATCTCTCTCTGTGTTAGGGGGTTGGTATTATCATCATCTCTCTGTTAGGGGGTTGGTATTATCATCATCTCTCTGTTAGGGGGTTGGTATTATCATCATCTCTCTCTGTTAGGGGGTTGGTATTATCATCATCATCTCTTTCTCTGTTAGGGTGTTGGTATTATCATCATCTCTCTCTCTGTGAGGGGGTTGGTATTATCATCATCTCTATCTGTTAGGGGGTTGGTATTATCATCATCTCTGTTAGGGGGTTGGTATTATCATCATCTCTCTCTGTGTTAGGGGGTTGGTATTATCATCATCTCTGTTAGGGGGTTGGTATTATCATCATCTCTCTCTCTCTGTTAGGGGGTTGGTATTATCATCATCTCTCTCTCTCTGTTAGGGGGTTGGTATTATCATCATCTCTCTCTCTGTTAGGGGGTTGGTATTATCATCTCTCTCTCTGTTAGGGGGTTGGTATTATCATCTCTCTCTGTTAGGGGGTTGGTATTATCATCATCATCTCTCTGTTAGGGGGTTGGCATTATCATCATCTCTCTCTGTGTTAGGGGGTTGGTATTATCATCATCTCTCTCTCTGTTAGGGGGTTGGTATTATCATCATCTCTCTCTCTGTTAGGGGGTTGGTATTATCATCTCTCTCTGTTAGGGGGTTGGTATTATCATCATCTCTCTCTGTTAGGGGGTTGGTATTATCATCATCTCTCTCTGTTAGAGGGTTGGTATTATCATCATCTCTGTTAGGGGGTTGGTATTATAATCATCTCTCTCTCTGTTAGGGGGTTGGTATTATTATCATCATCTCTCTCTGTTAGGGGGTTGGTATTATCATCATCTCTTTCTGTTAGGGGGTTGGTATTATCATCATCTCTCTCTCTGTGAGGGGGTTGGTATTATCATCATCTCTATCTGTTAGGTGGTTGGTATTATCATCATCTCTGTTAGGGGGTTGGTATTATCATCATCTCTCTCTGTTAGGGGGTTGGTATTATCATCATCTCTCTCTCTGTTAGGGGGTTGGTATTATCATCTCTCTCTCTGTTAGGGGGTTGGTATTATCATCATCATCTCTCTCTGTTAGGGGGTTGGTATTATCATCATCTCTCTCTGTTAGGGGGTTGGTATTATCATCATCTCTCTCTGTTAGGGGGTTGGTATTATCATCTCTCTCTGTTAGGGGGTTGGTATTATCATCATCTCTCTCTGTTAGGGGGTTGGTATTATCATCTCTCTCTCTCTGTTAGGGGGTTGGCATTATCATCATCTCTGTTAGGGGGTTGGTATTATCATCATCTCTCTCTGTGTTAGGGGGTTGGTATTATCATCATCTCTGTTAGGTGGTTGGTATTATCATCATCTCTCTCTGTTAGGGGGTTGGTATTATCATCATCTCTCTCTCTGTTAGGGGGTTGGTATTATCATCTCTCTCTCTGTTAGGGGGTTGGTATTATCATCATCATCTCTCTCTGTTAGGGGGTTGGTATTATCATCATCTCTCTCTGTTAGGGGGTTGGTATTATCATCATCTCTCTCTGTTAGGGGGTTGGTATTATCATCTCTCTCTGTTAGGGGGTTGGTATTATCATCATCTCTCTCTGTTAGGGGGTTGGTATTATCATCTCTCTCTCTCTGTTAGGGGGTTGGTATTATCATCATCTCTCTCTGTTAGGGGGTTGGTATTATCATCATCTCTCTCTCTCTGTTAGGGGGTTGGTATTATCATCATCTCTCTCTGTTAGGGGGTTGGTATTATCAACATCTCTCTCTGTTAGGGGGTTGGTATTATCATCATCTCTCTCTCTGTTAGGGGGTTGGTATTATCATCATCTCTCTCTCTGTTAGGGGGTTGGTATTATCATCATCTCTCTCTGTTAGGGGGTTGGTATTATCATCATCATCTCTCTGTTAGGGGGTTGGTATTATCATCATCTCTCTCTGTGTTAGGGGGTTGGTATTGTCATCATCTCTCTGTTAGGGGGTTGGTATTATCATCATCTCTCTCTGTGTTAGGGGGTTGGTATTATCATCATCTCTCTGTTAGGGGGTTGGTATTATCATCATCTCTCTGTTAGGGGGTTGGTATTATCATCATCTCTCTCTGTTAGGGGGTTGGTATTATCATCATCATCTCTTTCGCTGTTAGGGTGTTGGTATTATCATCATCTCTCTCTCTGTGAGGGGGTTGGTATTATCATCATCTCTATCTGTTAGGGGGTTGGTATTATCATCATCTCTGTTAGGGGGTTGGTATTATCATCATCTCTCTCTGTGTTAGGGGGTTGGTATTATCATCATCTCTGTTAGGGGTTGGTATTATCATCATCTCTCTCTCTCTGTTAGGGGGTTGGTATTATCATCATCTCTCTCTCTGTTAGGGGGTTGGTATTATCATCTCTCTCTCTGTTAGGGGGTTGGTATTATCATCATCATCTCTCTCTGTTAGGGGGTTGGTATTATCATCATCTCTCTCTGTTAGGGGGTTGGTATTATCATCATCTCTCTCTGTTAGGGGGTTGGTATTATCATCATCTCTCTGTTAGGGGGTTGGTATTATCATCATCTCTCTCTGTTAGGGGGTTGGTATTATCATCATCTCTCTCTGTTAGGGGGTTGATATTATCATCATCTCTCTCTCTGTTAGGGGGTTGGTATTATCATCATCTCTCTCTCTGTTAGGGGGTTGGTATTATCATCATCTCTCTCTGTTAGGGGGTTGGTATTATCATCATCTCTCTCTGTTAGGGGGTTGGTATTATCATCATCTCTCTCTCTGTTAGGGGGTTGGTATTATCATCATCTCTCTCTCTGTTAGGGGGTTGGTATTATCATCATCTCTCTCTGTTAGGGGGTTGGTATTATCATCATCATCTCTCTGTTAGGGGGTTGGTATTATCATCATCTCTCTCTGTGTTAGGGGGTTGGTATTGTCATCATCTCTCTGTTAGGGGGTTGGTATTATCATCATCTCTCTCTGTGTTAGGGGGTTGGTATTATCATCATCTCTCTCTGTTAGGGGGTTGGTATTATCATCATCTCTCTCTGTTAGGGGGTTGGTATTATCATCATCTCTCTCTCTGTTAGGGGGTTGGTATTATCATCATCTCTCTCTCTGTTAGGGGGTTGGTATTATCATCATCTCTCTCTGTTAGGGGGTTGGTATTATCATCATCATCTCTCTGTTAGGGGGTTGGTATTATCATCATCTCTCTCTGTGTTAGGGGGTTGGTATTGTCATCATCTCTCTGTTAGGGGGTTGGTATTATCATCATCTCTCTCTGTGTTAGGGGGTTGGTATTATCATCATCTCTCTGTTAGGGGGTTGGTATTATCATCATCTCTCTGTTAGGGGGTTGGTATTATCATCATCTCTCTCTGTTAGGGGGTTGGTATTATCATCATCTCTCTCTGTTAGGGGGTTGGTATTATCATCATCTCTCTCTGTTAGGGGGTTGGTATTATCATCATCATCTCTCTGTTCGGGGGTTGGTATTATCATCATCATCTCTCTGTTAGGGGGTTGGTATTATCATCATCATCTCTCTGTTAGGGGGTTGGTATTATCATCATCTCTCTCTGTTAGGGGGTTGGTATTATTATCATCTCTCTCTGTTAGGGGGTTATTATTATCATCATCATCTCTGTTAGGGGGTTGGCATTATCATCATCTCTCTCTGTTAGTGGGTTGGTATTATCATCATCTCTCTGTTAGGGGGTTGGTATTATCATCATCTCTCTGTTAGGGGGTTGGTATTATCATCATCTCTCTCTGTTAGGGGGTTGGTATTATTATCATCTCTCTCTGTTAGGGGGTTGGTATTATCATCATCATCTCTGTTAGGGGGTTGGCATTATCATCATCTCTCTCTGTTAGTGGGTTGGTATTATCATCATCTCTCTGTTAGGGGGTTGGTATTATCATCATCTCTCTGTTAGGGGGTTGGTATTATCATCATCTCTCTCTCTGTTAGGGGTTGGTATTATCATCATCTCTCTGTTAGGGGGTTGGTATTATCATCATCTCTCTCTGTTAGGGGGTTGGTATTATTATCATCTCTCTCTGTTAGGGGGTTGGTATTATCATCATCATCTCTGTTAGGGGGTTGGCATTATCATCATCTCTCTCTGTTAGTGGGTTGGTATTATCATCATCTCTCTCTGTTAGTGGGTTGGTATTATCATCATCTCTCTGTTAGGGGGTTGGTATTATCATCATCTCTCTGTTAGGGGGTTGGTATTATCATCATCTCTCTCTCTGTTAGGGGGTTGGTATTATCATCATCTCTCTCTGTTAGGGGGTTGGTATTATCATCATCTCTCTCTCTGTTAGGGGGTTGGTATTATTATCATCTTCTCTCTGTTAGGGGGTTGAGACCAGTGTGTGTGCACTGGTGGGCAGTATTTGAATTCTTCTTTGTTTATAATACTTTGTATTCCACTACGCTGAACTACACTCCAATTTATTTTGTTACAAGATACTTTTTTTAAACGTAATACTTTTCTATATCATTTTTTTGAAGGCCAACAAAAATACCCAGTGTGCTTTGCAGTTCATTTTGGTGTGTTGATTTTACATGTTGTTAATTTAGCAAACGCTCTTATCCAGAGAGACTTCCTGTCGGTGTATTCAACCGAGGTAGATAAACAACACGTCACCGTCACAGGAAGTTAAATGGTAACGTATCCGTTAATGACGATGTTGTTGCAGTTCGGCAGATGTATTTCTGGATTCCTGCATTTTTTAAAATCCAAAATACAAGTTATTTTCATACATTGATCTTAATGGTATTTTTTTGTTGTATTTTGTAACGGTATTCTGTAATTTTATATTGTAACGGTATTTTGTAACTGTATTTTGTAACTGATTTTGTAACTGTATTTTGTAACTGACCATAGAAAGCTTTTATTTCTATGGTTAGTAGGTCAGGGCGTGACGGGGTTTTGTCTAGTTTATTTATGTCTGTTGGTTCTAGTTTCTTTTTTCTATGTTTGGGTTTTGTCTAGTTTCTGTATTTCTATGTGGGGTTCTAGTTTCTGTATTTCTATGTTGGTTTTGTTTGGGATGATCTCCAATTAGAGGCAGCTGGTCGTCGTTGTCTCTAATTGGGGATCGTATTTACGTGGTTGTTTTTCCCACCTGGGTTTGTGGGAGATTATTTTGAGTAAGTGTATGTTGCACCTCTTCGTCACGGTTTGTTGTTTTGTTCATTAGTTTATTTGTATGTCTTGCATAGTTTCACAGCTATAATAAAATGTTGAACGATATACACCCTGCGCCTTGGTCCCATTCTTCAGACAGCCGTGACATGTATTTTGTAACTGTATTTTGTAACTGTATTTTGTCATTGTATTTTGTAATTTTATACGGTAACGGTATTTTGTCATTTTTGCCCATCCCTTTGTGTGTGTGTGGTTATCTTTACTATCTTTTGGGTTCCAAAAGTCCTCACAAGGACAGTAAAACAAAGGCAAATCTGACAAGTGAGGACATTTTCACCGGTCCCCAAAAGGATAAAGTATATTTTAGGTGTAGGGGTTAGATTTAGGGTTAGAATTAGTGCTAGGGGTTAGGTTTAGGGTTAGAATTAGTGCTAGGGGTTAGGTTTAGGGTTAGAATTAATGCTAGGGGTTAGGTTTAGGGTTAGAATTAGTGCTAGGGGTTAGGTTTAGGGTTAGAATTAATGCTAGGGGTTAGGTTTAGGTTTAGAATTAATGCTAGGGGTTAGGTTTAGGTTTAGAATTAATGCTAGGGGTTAGGTTTAGGGTTAGAATTAATGCTAGGGGTTAGGTTTAGGTTTAGTGTTAGTGTTAAGGGGTTAGGTATTTTATTAGGATCTCCATTAGCTGTTACTAAAGCAGCAGCTACTCTTCCTGGGGTTCCACACAGAACATGAAACATAATACAGAACATCAATAGACAAGAACAGCTCAAATACAGAACTACAGGGGTCAGGGAAAATAGGATTTTGAATGGGAATAAATGTCCCCACTTGAATGGTAAAAGCAACGTGTGTGTGTGTGTGTGTGTGTGTGTGTGTGTGTGTGTGTGTGTGTGTGTGTGTGTGTGTGTGTGTGTGTGTGTGTGTGTGTGTGTGTGTGTGTGTGTGTGTGTGTGTGTGTGTGTGTGTGTGTGTGTGTGTGTTCTCAGCAGTAGAGACGGTCTAGGCTGCAGGCTCTGGGGGGGGGGGGATGCTGCCTTTGCAGGAACAGGAGAAAACAAGAGATGAGAAGAAATTAGGGCTAAAACTTGCTGAGACATTCAAAAGAAAAGAGAAGAGAGGGGGAGAGACACAGGGAGAGGGATGGAGAGGGAGAGAGCGGGGGAGAGACAGAGAGGGATGGAGAGAGAGAGACAGAGAGGGATGGAGAGAGAGAGAGACAGAGAGGGATGGAGAGGGGGAGAGAGAGGGGATAAATCCTTGTAGTGGCTTAATTGGAACAACCACATCACCACCTGTGAAAGGACTAGAAAATAACCCTCTCTCTCTCTCTCTCTCTCTCTCTCTCTCTCTCTCTCTCTCTCTCTCCACGTAACGAGAGATTTGAAAGAAGGGAGAATGGGGAGACAGGGACATTGGTAGACATTGGCAGCCTGTCTTGTACTGATCTTTCAGGCGCTTGTTGATAGGTCAACAGGTTGATGCGTTGTTGGTAAATGACGTCTGAGTGTTGGAGTGTGCCCCTGGCTATCCGTACATAGCAAGAAAACGGTACGGTCTGGTTTCCTTCATTTAAGGAATTTTAAATGATTTATACTTCTACTTAAGTATATTTTAGCAAATACATTTACTTTTGATACTTAAGAATATTTCCAACCAAATACTTTTAGCATTTTACTCGGTGACTTTCACTTTCACTTGAGTCATTTTCTATTAAGCTATCTTTACTTTTACTCAAGTACGAGAATTCAGTACTTTTTCCACCACTGATCTACAGACTGTGTTGGATCATGTTTGACAGAGAGACGGATTCTTTAGCTGTGATAATGTACACTGTGATCTATAGACTGTCGGACCATGTTTCCTCATATGAGACACTGAGGCACAGACAGGATACAGACAGGATACAGACAGGATACAGACAGACAGGATACACACAGGATACAGACAGAACACAGACAGGATACAGACATAACACAGACAGGATTCAGACCGGATACAGACCGGATTCAGACCGGATACAGACTGGATACAGACAGGATTCAGACAGGATTAAGACGGGATACAGACAGGATACAGACATACCACAGACAGGATTCAGACCAGATACAGACTGGATTCAGACTGGATTCAGACAGGACCCAGACAGGATACAGACATAACATAGACCGGATACAGACTGGATTCAGACAGCATTCAGACCGGATACAGACAGGACACAGACAGGATACAGACATAACACAGACAGGATTCAGACAGGATACAGACAGGACACAGACAGGATACAGACAAAACACAGACAGGATTCAGACAGGATTCAGACAGGATACAGACAGCATACAGACAGACAGACACCATAGTCATCATAAAGCATGTATAAGATATCAATATAATAAACACCAAACTCTGGAGTATGAGCTGAACTTACACTGAGGATACACACTTTACGGAGATTAACCTTTGGCTTGATCAGGTGTAGGGCTGTGAAGCAGTGTGTGTTCGTATGCGTAGTAATTATAAAGAACATTTGTGTGTGTCTGTGTGTGTGTGTGTGTCTGTGTGTGTGTGGTCCTTCATCTCTCTTACATCTCGTTGCATCACTTTGATTTGGGTTGTCCGAGGTAAAATGAGTCTTGGGGATACAACAGGAGAACACACACACACACACACACACACACACACACACACACACACACACACACACACACACACACACACACACACACACACACACACACACGCTTCCTAATTCCCATGCATATGAACACACACTGCTTCTCTACCCCAATACAGAGCCCTGCACCTGATCAAACTGTTGGACGAGTTGAGGTGCAAACAGGTTGACAACCATCTGACAGCAGCAGGATAACAGAAAGGTCAACAGGTTGACAACCAGCTGGATGAGCATTTCCTTGTTTGCTTATGGCCTTATACAGTTGGTTGAGAGCAGTCTTAGTGCCAGCATCAGTCTGTGGTGGTAAATAGATGGCTATGAATAATACAGATGAGAACTCTCTTAGTAGATAGTGTTGTCTACAGCTTATCATGAGGTACTCTACCTCAGGCGAGCAATACCTCGAGACTTCTTTAATATTAGACATCGCGCACCAGCTGTTATTGACAAATAGACACACACCACCCAACCCTCGTCTTACCAGACGTAGCTGCTCTGTCACAGAAAAACCCAGCCAAGCACAGAAAACCCAGCCATGCACAGAAAACCTAGCCAGCTCTATTTTTTCCATGTCAGCATTCAGCCACAACTCTGTGAAACATAAGATATTACAGTTTTTAATGTCCTGTTGGTGGGATAGTCTGGACCGTAGATAATCCAGTTTATTCTCCAGTGATTGGCTAATAGAACTGATGGTAGTGGTGATTTACTCACTCGCCTACGAATCCTAACAAGGCACCCCGACCTTCTCCCTCTGTATCTCCGCCTTTTCTTCACATGAATGACGGGGATTTGGTCCTGGTCTCCGGAGAAGCAGTATATCCTTCGCGTCGGACTTGTTGTTAAAGAAAAAAAGCTTTATCCAGTTGGAGGTGAGCCATTGCTGTTCTGATGTCTAGAAGCTCTTTTCGGTCATAAGAGACAGTAGCAACAACTTTTGTACAAAATAAGTCACAAAAAATGCAAAAATAATATTACAAAAAAATTGCACAGTGGGTTAGGAGCCAGTAGAATGACAGCCATCCCTTCCGGTGCCATTATTATTCAATATTATTCATTATTATTTACTATTATTCATTAATAGTCAATATTATTCATTATTATTTACTATTATTCATTAATAGTCAATATTATTCATTATTATTATTATTATTATTCATTATTATTATTATTCATTATTATTTAATTATAATTTAATTATTAATTATTATAATTTAATTATTAGTAGTTTAATTATTATTCATGATTATTCATTAGTATTTACTTATTATTCATTAGTATGTAATAATGATTCATTGTTATTCATTGACATTTAATTATTATTCATTATTAATCATTATTTTTCATTATTATTAGTCCAACGTAACGTATTATCTGACTTGTTAAGCACATTTTTACTCCTGAACTTATTTAGGCTTGCCATAACAGAGGGGTTGAATACCTATTGACTCAAGAATATTTCAGCTTTACATGTTTAATTAATTTTGAAAAAACATAATTCCACTTTTACATACGGGGTATTTTGCCAATGACACAAAATATCAAATTAATCTATTTTAAATTCAAGCTTTAACACAACAAAATGTGGGGAAAAAAAGTCAAGGGGTGTGAATACTTTTCCCGAAGGCAACGTTGGTCCTTTTGAAATGGGAACCTTGTTGAATGATACACGTAAAATTGTTAAGGTTCTCCCTTAAAACCTCTTTGGGAAAGGAGTGCCGCTATCGGGACACCTCGACAACATCCGGTGAAATTGCAGAGTGTGAAATTCAGACTACAGTATTATAAATATTTAACTTTCATAAAATCACAAGTGTAATACATCAAAAATTCAAAAAAAGCTTCACTTCTTGTTAATCCATCCTCTGTGTCAGATTTCAAAAAGGCTTTACGGTGAAAGCACACCATGCAATTATCTGAGGACAGCGCCCCGCAAAACATATTTCAACCAGACAGGTGCGACACGAATGTCAGAAATAGCGATATAATAAATGCCTTACCTTTGATGATCTTCTGTTGGCACTCCAAAAGGTCCCAGATACATCACAAATGGTCCTTTTGTTCAATAATGTCCTTCTTTATATCCATAGAAACTCAGTTTAGCTGGGGCGCTTCATCAATAATCCACCCAGTTTCCCTCCATCAAAATGCATACAAAATGAACCCAAACGTTACTAATAAACTTTTCCAAACAAGTCAAACAACGTTTTTAATCAAACCTTAGGTACCCTTTTACATAAATAAACGATCAAATTTAAGACGGAGAATCGTTATTGTCTTTACCGGAGAGAAATACCAAAGAACGCGCTCTCATTCACGCGCTTGGAAAAACTACAGCCAAAATGGGAGCCACCTAGAAAAACTACAATTTCTGGCTCATTTTTCCAAAAACCAGCCTGAAACTCTTTTTAAAGACTCAAAAAGAAAGGAGGACCAAGGCACTCTTCATATAATTAATTAAAATGCCTTTATTTGTATGGCATCTTCAATAGAAACAAGTTTTTTTTTTTTAAACGACACGTTTCGGCTGCATGGCCTTCGTCAGGGAGTACAATGAAATAATACAATGTCCTCTTTAGAACAGCTTTTCCAATTAGCCCTAATTTGAAGAGGACGTGGTTACAAAATTGATTGGACAACACCTAGTAAGCAATACTATACACATTAAAAAGTGAAACACTGTAGCTGTGCCATCGCAAAAAATACAACTCCAAGCTAGAATCACCAGAACACCCAGAAAGGTAGTTCCAACCCCAAACATGACTGGGAGAAGTGTCATGAACAAGAAAGCAATATATTCCATAGTACACTAGAACACAGCCAAACATGAACCATAACAGTCTAAACATAGCTGAGGGCAATTGAGCAAAATGACCACCAGATGACAGCAAATGGACCTATCACAACCCTACAGGAAGGGTGAGAAATCCATATCTTCATGTAAACCCGGGTATTTAGTGGCCTGTAGTTTGTAAATCCAAAAACTTTCCCTTTGGTTTAACTGTTTAAGACGGTCCCCTTTTCTAATAGAGGCCGGGATATGATCAATACCCATAGCTTGTAGGGAGGCAGGGTTGCCATGGTGTAAGGACCTGTAGTGCCTTGCCATGGGGTAGTCTTCATTGCCTACCCGTATATGGCGTATTTGTGTTCCGCTAAGCGGTCTTGAAGGCGTCTCTTAGTCCGTCCAATGTAGAACACCTTGCACTGTGGACATTCCAATCTATAGATGACATGAGTGGTTTTGCAGTTAATGAAATGCTTGACTTAATACTCCATTTTGGAAGCTGTGTCAACAAAATACTTTTTCTGTGCAATATTTCTGCAGTGGTTGCACTGGTTACAATTAACCTCTATGGGCTAGGTGGGACGCTTGCGTCCCACCTACTCAACAGCCAGTTGAATCCTGTGGCGCCTTATTCAAATACCTTAGATATGATATTACTTCAATTTTTCAAAAATATGACTATTTTACACCATTTTAAAGATAAGACTCTCGTTAATCTAACCACACTGTCCGATTTCAAAAAGGCTTTACAACGAAAGCAAAACATTAGATTATGTCAGCAGAGTACCGAGCCAGAAATAATCAGACACCCATTTTTCAAGCTAGCATATAATGTCACAAAAACCAAAACCACAGCTAAATGCAGCACTAACCTTTGATGATCTTCATCAGATGACAACCCTAGGACATTATGTTACACAATACATGCATGTTTTGTTCAATCAAGTTCATATTTATATCAAAAACCAGCTTTTTACATTAGCATGTGACTAGCATGTGACTAGCATTCCCACCGAACACTGCCGGTGAATTTACTAAATTACTCACGATAAACGTTCACAAAAAGCATAACAATTATTTTAAGAATTATAGATACAGAACTCCTCTATGCACTCGATATGTCCGATTTTAAAATAGCTTTTTGGTGAAAGCACATTTTGCAATATTCTCAGTAGATAGCCCGGCATCACAGGGCTAGCTATTTAGACACCCAGCAGGTTTAGCACTCATCAAAGTCAGATTTACTATAAGAAAAATGTTATTACCTTTGTTGTCTTCGTCAGAATGCACTCCCAGGACTTTTACTTCAATAACAAATGTTGGTTTGGTTCAAAATAATCCATCGTTATATCCAAACAGCGGCGTTTTGTTCGTGCGTTCTAGACACTATCCTAAAGGGTAAATAAGGGTGACGAGCATGGCGCAATTCGTGACAAAAGAATTCTAAATATTCCATTACCGTACTTCGAAGCATGTCAACCGCTGTTTAAAATCAATTTTTATGCAATTTTTCTCATAAAAAAGCGATAATATTCCGACCGGGAATCTGCGTTTAGTTAAACAGACAAAGGAAAAGAAAGCATTCGGTCGAAGCGGGCACGCGCCTATGCCCATAGTACTCTGAGTGGCCACTTGCCAAAAGCGATAAAGTGTTTCAGCCAGAGCCTGCCTCGATATCGTTCAACTTTTTCCCGGGCTCTGAGACCCTATGGAAGACGTAGGAAGTGTCACGTTATTGCACAGATCCTGAGTCTTCAATAAAAAGAGCCAAGATGAAACACTACTTCTCAGACAGGCCACTTCCTGCTTGAAATCTTCTCAGGTTTTGGCCTGCCATAGGAGTTCTGTTATACTCACAGACACCATTCAAACAGTTTTAGAAACTTTAGGGTGTTTTCTATCCAAAGCCAATAATTATATGCATATTCTATTTACTGGGCAGGAGTAGTAACCAGATTAAATCGGGTACGTTTTTTATCCAGCCGTGTCAATACTGCCCCCTAGCCCTAACAGGTTTTAAAAGAGCTATTGGGTTTGTGGTCAAGCCAAGTTTTTTGAGAGTCACCCGCAAGATAACTGTGGACTAATTTGTCACTTAGGGTAGGACATCTCTTAAAGCTTATGACTGGTGGCTCAGGAAAGACTTGGCGTAGTAGCGTATCACTTTGGATGATTCCTCAATTATTTGTAATTATTCTTTTAATGTTCTCTGCTTCAGTGCTGTATTTTGTAACAAAATATACTCTCTCTGGTGTATCACGAGGCACTCCCCTTCGCAACAAGTTCTCTCTGTCAAGTAATCCAGCCCTTATAGCTGCATCTTTCAGGACCTGAACGCTGTAGCCCCGATTCAAGAAGCGATTCTCCAATTCAGCAGCTTTGACACTGTAGTCTGTTTCCTGATCGCAAATTCTGTGGACTCTTCGTAATTGGCCATATGGAATATTCTCTTTTAGCCTTT
This sequence comes from Salmo salar, assembly GCF_965601325.2. NCBI lineage: Eukaryota > Metazoa > Chordata > Actinopteri > Salmoniformes > Salmonidae > Salmo > Salmo salar. The sequence goes on from NC_138293.1 coordinate 102,663,326, forward strand.
TGGGGTGAAAGCTGTCTGCCCTCAGAATGGTATTCCCATCTGTTGGCTTCCTAAAGATTGATGTGTGCAAACAACCTTTGTCATTTTTCCTTTTTACATCAGCATATAACATCTAACATATTACCTATGTTATCATTAACCCTTGTTTCTATTGAACATGCCATACAAATAAAGACATTTTAATTAATTATATGAAGAGTGCCTTGGTCCTCCTTTCTTTTTGATGACCAATTCACCTCTTTTACCAAAGAGCACCTTCTGTCTACCAAAATGTACTATTGTGTACCTCAGCAGCGCTTCCCTTCCTCCTCTTTCTTTATAAAGACTATTGACATCTAGTGGAAGCCCTAGAAACTGCAATCTGGAAAGACATAATAAAAGTGATAGCCATTGAAAAAAGTGGTAGGCTGAAATTATTTTTTGGGGGGGGATGGTTTGTCCTCGGGATCTCGCCTGCCATATCAGTTCTGTTATACTCACAGACATAATTTTAACAGTTGTCGAAACTTTAGAGTGTTTCCTATCTAAATCTACCAATTATATGCATATCCTAGCTTCTGGACCTGAGTAACAGGCAGTTTACTTTGGGCACGCTTTTCATCCGGACGTCAAAAAACTGCCCAGTACCCAAACAAGTTAACCCCCCCCCAAAAAAATGGAGATGGCATGTAGCTCTGACAGACAGATCAATAGCGTGTTTGATGTCAGATTTCTCTCCAATGTTCATGAATGAAAGATGATAACTCTTTAAATATGTATTGATCATCCATGAGAGAGACGAGACCGTCATTAGAATACTGATCAAATATTTACTAACCAATCAGAAACCTTCTGAGGATTAAATCGTTACCCCGAGAAACTAGATTCCTATATTGTCTCCAGTAATACCTGGCTAACACACACACACACACACACACACACACACACACACACACACACACACACACACACACACACACACACACACACACACACACACACACACACACACATGTGCACTCAGTCACGCGCAATACACACAAACGTAAAACTACTGTGACAGTGTAATTTCCCACAATAGGTGGGAACTACAAACAGACCAATAGGTTATAAATACACACAGACCAATAGGATATAAATACACACAGACCAATAGGTTATAAATATACACAGACCAATAGGATATAAATACACATAGACCAATAGGATATAAATACACACTACAAACAGACCAATAGGTTATAAATACACACAGACCAATAGGATATAAATACACATAGACCAATAGGATATAAATACACACTACACACAGACCAATAGGTTATAAATACACACTACACACAGACCAATAGGATATAAATACACACTACACACAGACAAATAGGATATAAATACACACAAACCAATAGGTTATAAATACACACAGACCAATAGGATATAAATACACACAGACCAAATGGATATAAATACACACAGACCAATAGGATATAAATACACACTACACACAGACCAATAGGATATAAATACACACAGGCCAATAGGATATAAATTCTCACAACACACAGAGACCAAAAGGTTATAACTACACACAGACCAATAGGATATAAATACACACAGACCAATAGGATATAAATACACACTACACACAGACCAATAGGATATAAATACACACAGACCAATAGGATATAAATACACACTACACACAGACCAATAGGTTATAACTACACACAGACCAATAGGATATAAATACACACAGACCAATAGGATATAAATACACACAGACCAATAGGTTATAAATACACACAGACCAATAGGATATAAATACACACTACACACAGACCAATAGGATATAAATACACACAGACAAATAGGATATAAATACACACAGACCAATAGGTTATAAATACACACAGACCAATAGGATATAAATACACACAGACCAATAGGTTATAAATACACACTACACACAGACCAATAGGATATAACTACACACAGACCAATAGGTTATAAACACACACTACACACAGACCAATAGGATATAAATACACACTACACACAGACCAATAGGATATAAATACACACAGACCAATAGGATGTAAATACACACAGACCAATAGGTTATAAATACACACTACACACAGACCAATAGGATATAAATACACACAGACCAATAGGTTATAAATACACAGTACACACGGACCAATAGGTTATAAATACACACAGACCAATAGGTTATAAATACACACAGACCAATATGATATAAATACACTCAGACCAATAGGTTATAAATACACACTACACACAGACCAATAGGTTATAAATACACACAGACCAATATGTTATAAATACACACAGACCAATAGGATATAAATACACACTACACACAGACCAATAGGTTATAAATACACACAGACCAATATGATATAAATACACACAGACCAATAGGATATAAATACACACTACACACAGACCAATAGGATATAAATACACAATACACACAAACCAATAGGTTATAAATACACACTACACACAGACCAATAGGATATAAATACACACAGACCAATAGGATATAAATACACACAGACCAATAGGATATAAATACACACAGACCAATAGGATATAAATACACACAGACCAATAGGTTATAAATACACAATACACACAGACCAATAGGTTATAAATACACACTACACACAGACCAATAGGATATAAATTCACACTACACACAGACCAATAGGATATAAATACACACAGACCAATAGGTTATAAATACACACTACACACAGACCAATAGGATATAAATACACACAGACCAATAGGTTATAAATACACACAGACCAATAGGATATAAATACACACAGACCAATAGGATATAAATACACACAGACCAACAGGTTATAAATACACACAGACCAATAGGAGATAAATGCACACTACACACAGACCAATAGGATATAAATACACACAGACCAATAGGATATAAATACACACAGACCAATAGGTTATAAATACACACTACACACAGACCAATAGGTTATAAATACACACAGACCAATAGGATATAAATACACACAGACCAATAGGTTATAACTACACACAGACCAATAGGTTAAAACTACACACAGACCAATAGGTTATAAATACACACAGACCAATAGGTTATAAATACACACTACACACAGACCAATAGGTTATAAATACACACAGACCAATAGGTTATAAATACACACAGACCAATAGGATATAAATACACACAGACCAGTAGGGTAGAAATACACACAGACCAATAGGATATAAATACACACAGACCAATAGGTATAAATACACACTACACACAGACCAATAGGGTATAAATACACACAGACCAATAGGATATAAATACACACAGACCAATAGGATATAAATACACACAGACCAATAGGGTATAAATACACACTACACACAGACCAATAGGGTATAAATACACACAGACCAATAGGATATAAATACACACAGACCAATAGGATATAAATACACACAGACCAATAGGATATAAATACACACAGACCAATAGGATATAAATACACACAGACCAATAGGTTATAAATACACACAGACCAATAGGATATAAATACACACTACACACAGACCAATAGGATATAACTACACACAGACCAATAGGATATAAATACACACTGACCAATAGGTTATAAATACACACTACACACAGACCAATAGGATATAAATACACACAGACCAATAGGGTATAAATACACACAGACAAATAGGTTATAAATACACACTACACACAGACCAATAGGATATAAATACACACAGACCAATAGGATATAAATACACACAGACCAATAGGATATAAATACACACAGACCAATAGGATATAAATACACACTACACACAGACCAATAGGTTATAAATACACACAGACCAATAGGGTATAAATACACACAGACCAATAGGTTATAACTACACACAGACCAATAGGTTATAAATACACACAGACCAATAGGTTATAAATACACACTACACACAGACCAATAGGTTATAAATACACACAGACCAATAGGTTATAAATACACACAGACCAATAGGTTATAAATACACACTACACACAGACCAATAGGTTATAAATACACACAGACCAATAGGTTATAAATACACACAGACCAATAGGATATAAATACACACTACACACAGACCAATAGGATATAAATACACACAGACCAATAGGTTATAAATACACACTACACACAGACCAATAGGGTATAAATACACACAAACCAATAGGATATAAATACACACAGACCAATAGGATATAAATACACACAGACCAATACGGTATAAATACACACTACACACAGACCAATAGGATATAAATACACACAGACCAATAGGATATAAATACACACAGACCAATAGGTTATAAATACACACAGACCAATAGGATATAAATACACACTACACACAGACCAATAGGATATAACTACACACAGACCAATAGGATATAAATACACACTGACCAATAGGTTATAAATACACACTACACACAGACCAATAGGATATAAATACACACAGACCAATAGGGTATAAATACACACAGACCAATAGGTTATAAATACACACTACACACATACCAATAGTATATAAATGCACACAGACAAATAGGATATAAATACACACAGACCAATAGGATATAAATACACACTACACACAGACCAATAGGATATAAATACACACAGACTAATAGGATATAACTACACACAGACCAATAGGTTATAAATACACACAGACCACCAGGTTATAAATACACACAGACCAATAGGTTATAAATACACACTACACACAGACCAATAGGTTATAAATACACAGAGACCAATAGGATATAAATACACACAGACCAATAGGATATAAATACACACAGACCAATAGGATATAAATACACACAGACCAATAGGTTATAAATACACACAGACCAATAGGATATAAATACACACTACACACAGACCAATAGGATATAAATACACACAGACCAATAGGTTATAAATACACACTACACACAGACCAATAGGTTATAAATACACACAGACCAATTGGTTATAAATACACACTACACACAGACCAATAGGGTATAAATACACACAGATCAATAGGATATAAATACACACAGACCAATAGGGTATAAATACACACTACACACAGACCAATAGGATATAAATACACACAGACCAATAGGATATAAATACACACAGACCAATAGGTTATAAATACACACAGACCAATAGGATATAAATACACACTACACACAGACCAATAGGATATAACTACACACAGACCAATAGGATATAAATACACACTGACCAATAGGTAATAAATACACACTACACACAGACCAATAGGATATAAATACACACAGACCAATAGGGTATAAATACACACAGACCAATAGGTTATAAATACACAGTACACACAGACCAATAGGATATAAATACACACAGACCAATAGGATATAAATACACACAGACCAATAGGATATAAATGCACACTACACACAGACCAATAGGATATAAATACACACAGACCAATAGGATATAACTACACACAGACCAATAGGTTATAAATACACACAGACCAATAGGTTATAAATACACACAGACCAATAGGTTATAACTACACACAGACCAATAGGTTATAAATACACACAGACCAATAGGTTATAAATACACACTACACACAGACCAATAGGTTATAAATACACACAGACCAATAGGTTATAAATACACACAGACCAATAGGTTATAAATACACACTACACACAGACCAATAGGTTATAAATACACACAGACCAATAGGTTATAAATACACACAGACCAATAGGTTATAAATACACACTGCACACAGACCAATAGGTTGTAAATACACAGTGACCAATAGGATATAAATACACACAGACCAATAGGATATAAATACACACAGACCAATAGGATATAAATACACACAGACCAATAGGTTATAAATACACACAGACCAATAGGTTATAAATACACACAGACCAATAGGATATAAATACACACAGACCAATAGGTTATAAATACACACTACAAACAGATCAATAGGATATAACTACACACAGACCAATAGGTTATAAACACACACTACACACAGACCAATAGGATATAAATACACACTACACACAGACCAATAGGATATAAATACACACAGACCAATAGGATGTAAATACACACAGACCAATAGGTTATAAATACACACTACACACAGACCAATAGGATATAAATACACACAGACCAATAGGTTATAAATACACACTACACACGGACCAATAGGTTATAAATACACACAGACCAATAGGTTATAAATACACACAGACCAATATGATATAAATACACACAGACCAATAGGTTATAAATACACACTACACACAGACCAATAGGTTATAAATACACACTGACCAATATGTTATAAATACACACAGACAAATAGGATATAAATACACACTACACACAGACCAATAGGTTATAAATACACAATACACACAGACCAATAGGTTATAAATACACACTACACACAGACCAATAGGATATAAATACACAATACACACAGACCAATAGGTTATAAATACACACTACACACAGACCAATAGGATATAAATACACACAGACCAATAGGATATAAATACACACAGACCAATAGGATATAAATACACACAGACCAATAGGATATAAATACACACAGACCAATAGGTTATAAATACACAATACACACAGACCAATAGGTTATAAATACACACTACACACAGACCAATAGGATATAAATTCACACTACACACAGACCAATAGGATATAAATACACACAGACCAATAGGTTATAAATACACACAGACCAATAGGATATAAATACACACAGACCAATAGGATATAAATACACACAGACCAAAAGGTTATAAATACACACAGACCAATAGGAGATAAATACACACTACACACAGACCAATAGGATATAAATACACACAGACCAATAGGATATAAATACACACAGACCAATAGGTTATAAATACACACAGACCAATAGGTTATAAATACACACTACACACAGACCAATAGGTTATAAATACACACAGACCAATAGGATATAAATACACACAGACCAATAGGTTATAACTACACACAGACCAATAGGTTAAAACTACACACAGACCAATAGGTTATAAATACACACAGACCAATAGGTTATAAATACACACTACACACAGACCAATAGGTTATAAATACACACAGACCAATAGGTTATAAATACACACAGACCAATAGGATATAAATACACACAGACCAGTAGGGTATAAATACACACAGACCAATAGGATATAAATACACACAGACCAATAGGATATAAATACACACAGACCAATAGGGTATAAATACACACTACACACAGACCAATAGGGTATAAATACACACAGACCAATAGGATATAAATACACACAGACCAATAGGATATAAATACACACAGACCAATAGGATATAAATACACACAGACCAATAGGATATAAATACACACAGACCAATGTGTTATAAATACACACAGACCAATAGGATATAAATACACACTACACACAGACCAGTAGGATATAACTACACACAGACCAATAGGATATAAATACACACTGACCAATAGGTTATAAATACACACTACACACAGACCAATAGGATATAAATACACACAGACCAATAGGGTATAAATACACACAGACAAATAGGTTATAAATACACACTACACACAGACCAATAGGATATAAATACACACAGACCAATAGGATATAAATACACACAGACCAATAGGATATAAATACACACTACACACAGACCAATAGGATATAAATACACACAGACCAATAGGATATAACTACACACAGACCAATAGGTTATAAATACACACAGACCAATAGGGTATAAATACACACAGACCAATAGGTTATAACTACACACAGACCAATAGGTTATAAATACACACAGACCAATAGGTTATAAATACACACTACACACAGACCAATAGGTTATAAATACACACAGACCAATAAGTTATAAATACACACAGACCAATAGGTTATAAATACACACTACACACAGACCAATAGGTTATAAATACACAAAGACCAATAGGTTATAAATACACACTACACACAGACCAATAGGTTATAAATACACACAGACCAATAGGATATAAATACACACAGACCAATAGGATATAAATACACACAGACCAATAGGTTATAAATACACACAGACCAATAGGATATAAATACACACTACACACAGACCAATAGGATATAAATACACACAGACCAATAGGTTATAAATACACACTACACACAGACCAATAGGGTATAAATACACACAGACCAATAGGATATAAATACACACAGACCAATAGGATATAAATACACACAGACCAATAGGGTATAAATACACACTACACACAGACCAATAGGATATAAATACACACAGACCAATAGGATATAAATACACACAGACCAATAGGTTATAAATACACACAGACCCATAGGATATAAATACACACTACACACAGACCAATAGGATATAACTACACACAGACCAATAGGATATAAATACACACTGACCAATAGGTTATAAATACACACTACACACAGACCAATAGGATATAAATACACACAGACCAATAGGGTATAAATACACACAGACCAATAGGTTATAAATACACACTACACACAGACCAATAGGATATAAATACACACAGACCAATAGGATATAAATACACACAGACCAATAGGATATAAATACACACTACACACAGACCAATAGGATATAAATACACACAGACTAATAGGATATAACTACACACAGACCAATAGGTTATAAATACACACAGACCAACAGGTTATAAATACACACAGACCAATAGGTTATAAATACACACTACACACAGACCAATAGGTTATAAATACACACAGACCAATAGCATATAAATACACACAGACCAATAGGATATAAATACACACAGACCAATAGGATATAAATACACACAGACCAATAGGTTATAAATACACACAGACCAATAGGATATAAATACACACTACACACAGACCAATAGGATATAAATACACACAGACCAATAGGTTATAAATACACACTACACACAGACCAATAGGTTATAAATACACACAGACCAATTGGTTATAAATACACACTACACACAGACCAATAGGGTATAAATACACACAGATCAATAGGATATAAATACACACAGACCAATAGGGTATAAATACACACTACACACAGACCAATAGGATATAAATACACACAGACCAATAGGATATAAATACACACAGACCAATAGGTTATAAATACACACAGACCAATAGGATATAAATACACACTGACCAATAGGTTATAAATACACACTACACACAGACCAATAGGATATAAATACACACAGACCAATAGGGTATAAATACACACAGACAAATGGGTTATAAATACACACTACACACAGACCAATAGGATATAAATACACACAGACCAATAGGATATAAATACACACAGACCAATAGGATATAAATACACACTACACACAGACCAATAGGATATAAATACACACAGACCAATAGGATATAACTACACACAGACCAATAGGTTATAAATACACACAGACCAATAGGGTATAAATACACACAGACCAATAGGTTATAACTACACACAGACCAATAGGTTATAAATACACACAGACCAATAGGTTATAAATACACACTACACACAGACCAATAGGTTATAAATACACACAGACCAATAGGTTATAAATACACACAGACCAATAGGTTATAAATACACACTACACACAGACCAATAGGTTATAAATACACACAGACCAATATGTTATAAATACACACAGACCAATAGGTTATAAATACACACTACACACAGACCAATAGGTTATAAATACACACAGACCAATAGGATATAAATACACACAGACCAATAGGATATAAATACACACAGACCAATAGGTTATAAATACACACAGCCCAATAGGATATAAATACACACTACACACAGACCAATAGGATATAAATACACACAGACCAATAGGTTATAAATACACACTACACACAGACCAATAGGGTATAAATACACACAGACCAATAGGATATAAATACACACAGACCAATAGGATATAAGTACACACAGACCAATAGGGTATAAATACACACTACACACAGACCAATAGGATATAAATACACACAGACCAATAGGATATAAATACACACAGACCAATAGGTTATAAATACACACAGACCAATAGGATATAAATACACACTACACACAGACCAATAGGATATAACTACACACAGACCAATAGGATATAAATACACACTGACCAATAGGTTATAAATACACACTACACACAGACCAATAGGATATAAATACACACAGACCAATAGGGTATAAATACACACAGACCAATAGGTTATAAATACACACTACACACAGACCAATAGGATATAAATACACACAGACCAATAGGATATAAATACACACAGACCAATAGGATATAAATGCACACTACACACAGACCAATAGGATATAAATACACACAGACCAATAGGATATAACTACACACAGACCAATAGGTTATAAATACACACAGACCAATAGGTTATAAATACACACAGACCAATAGGTTATAACTACACACAGACCAATAGGTTATAAATACACACAGACCAATAGGTTATAAATACACACTACACACAGACCAATAGGTTATAAATACACACAGACCAATAGGTTATAAATACACACAGACCAATAGGTTATAAATACACACTACACACAGACCAATAGGTTATAAATACACACAGACCAATAGGTTATAAATACACACTGCACACAGACCAATAGGTTGTAAATACACAGTGACCAATAGGATATAAATACACACAGACCAATAGGATATAAATACACACAGACCAATAGGATATAAATACACACAGACCAATAGGATATAAATCCACACAGACCAATAGGTTATAAATACACACTACACACAGACCAATAGGATATAAATACACACAGACCAATAGGTTATAAATACACACTACACACAGACCAATAGGTTATAAATACACACAGACCAATTGGTTATAAATACACACTACACACAGACCAATAGGGTATAAATACACACAGATCAATAGGATATAAATACACACAGACCAATAGGGTATAAATACACACTACACACAGACCAATAGGATATAAATACACACAGACCAATAGGATATAATTACACACAGACCAATAGGTTATAAATACACACAGACCAATAGGATATAAATACACACTACACACAGACCAATAGGATATAACTACACACAGACCAATAGGATATAAATACACACTGACCAATAGGTTATAAATACACACTACACACAGACGAATAGGATATAAATACACACAGACCAATAGGGTATAAATACACACAGACCAATAGGTTATAAATACACACTACACACAGACCAATAGGATATAAATACACACAGACCAATAGGATATAAATACACACAGACCAATAGGATATAAATACACACAGACCAATAGGATATAACTACACACAGACCAATAGGTTATAAATACACACAGACCAATAGGGTATAAATACACACAGACCAATAGGTTATAACTACACACAGACCAATAGGTTATAAATACACACAGACCAATAGGTTATAAATACACACTACACACAGACCAATAGGTTATAAATACACACAGACCAATAGGTTATAAATACACACAGACCAATAGGTTATAAATACACACTACACACAGACCAATAGGTTATAAATACACACAGACCAATAGGTTATAAATACACACAGACCAATAGGTTATAAATACACACTACACACAGACCAATAGGTTATAAATACACACAGACCAATAGGATATAAATACACACAGACCATTAGGATATAAATACACACAGACCAATAGGTTATAAATACACACAGACCAATAGGATATAAATACACACTACACACAGACCAATAGGATATAAATACACACAGACCAATAGGTTATAAATACACACTACACACAGACCAATAGGATATAAATACACACAGACCAATAGGATATAAATACACACAGACCAATAGGATATAAATACACACAGACCAATAGGGTATAAATACACACTACACACAGACCAATAGGATATAAATACACACAGACCAATAGGATATAAATACACACAGACCAATAGGTTATAAATACACACAGACCAATAGGATATAAATACACACTACACACAGACCAATAGGATATAAATACACACAGACCAATAGGATATAAATACACACTGACCAATAGGTTATAAATACACACTACACACAGACCAATAGGATATAAATACACACAGACCAATAGGGTATAAATACACACAGACCAATAGGTTATAAATACACACTACACACAGACCAATAGGATATAAATACACACAGACCAATAGGATATAAATACACACAGACCAATAGGATATAAATACACACTACACACAGACCAATAGGATATAAATACACACAGACTAATAGGATATAACTACACACAGACCAATAGGTTATAAATACACACAGACCAACAGGTTATAAATACACACAGACCAATAGGTTATAAATACACACTACACACAGACCAATAGGTTATAAATACACACAGACCAATAGGATATAAATACACACAGACCAATTGGATATAAATACACACAGACCAATAGGATATAAATACACACAGACCAATAGGTTATAAATACACACAGACCAATAGGATATAAATACACACTACACACAGACCAATAGGATATAAATACACACAGACCAATAGGTTATAAATACACACTACACACAGACCAATAGGTTATAAATACACACAGACCAATTGGTTATAAATACACACTACACACAGACCAATAGGGTATAAATACACACAGATCAATAGGATATAAATACACACAGACCAATAGGGTATAAATACATACTACACACAGACCAACAGGATATAAATACACACAGACCAATAGGATATAAATACACACAGACCAATAGGTTATAAATACACACAGACCAATAGGATATAAATACACACTACACACAGACCAATAGGATATAACTACACACAGACCAATAGGATATAAATACACACTGACCAATAGGTTATAAATACACACTACACACAGACCAATAGGACATAAATACACACAGACCAATAGGGTATAAATACACACAGACCAATAGGTTATGAATACACACTACACACAGACCAATAGGATATAAATACACACAGACCAATAGGATATAAATGCACACTACACACAGACCAATAGGATATAAATACACACAGACCAATAGGATATAACTACACACAGACCAATAGGTTATAAATACACACAGACCAATAGGTTATAAATACACACAGACCAATAAGTTATAACTACACACAGACCAATAGGTTATAAATACACACAGACCAATAGGTTATAAATACACACTACACACAGACCAATAGGTTATAAATACACACAGACCAATAGGTTATAAATACACACAGACCAATAGGTTATAAATACACACTACACACAGACCAATAGGTTATAAATACACACAGACCAATAGGTTATAAATACACACAGACCAATAGGTTATAAATACACACTGCACACAGACCAATAGGTTGTAAATACACAGTGACCAATAGGATATAAATACACACAGATCAATAGGATATAAATACACACAGACCAATAGGATATAAATACACACAGACCAATAGGTTATAAATACACACAGACCAATAGGATATAAATACACACAGACCAATAGGTTATAAATACACACTACACACAGACCAATAGGATATAAATACACACAGACCAATAGGATATAAATACACACAGACCAATAGGTTATAAATACACACAGACCAATAGGATATAAATACACACAGACCAATAGGTTATAAATACACACTACACACAGACCAATAGGATATAAATACACACAGACCAATAGGTTATAAATACACACTACACACAGACCAATAGGTTATAAATACACACAGACCAATTGGTTATAAATACACACTACACACAGACCAATAGGATATAAATACACACAGACCAATAGGTTATAAATACACACAGACCAATAGGTTATAAATACACACAGACCAATAGGTTATAAATACACACTACACACACAAAAACACAATCTGACACAATGTTTACATTTACATCAGAACCCGATGTTTGTCCCCAGAGGGGGATAAAAAACATACATGTATTGGTAGTTATGTTTAGTCATTCATTCCCAGTGGTTGAGTTAAGGTTTGGGAAAGACTTAAACATTATATATATATTTTAATGAGTGCCTAGCACTGGGATTGAACTGGGGAGCCTTGGGAGCAGGAGTTCATGACTTACTCCCATCCACCATCCCCGTCCACATAGCAAGCCACAAGACTACTTGGTGGCAACAGCCCTCACCGTTGCCTCTAGTGGCCGGTTTTGAAGAAGAGTCTAATTTAGACTAGTTTTTTATTATAGTCCAATTTAGTATAGTCCAATTTAGCATAGTCCAATTTAGCATAGTCCAGTTTATTACAGTCCAATTTATTATAGTCCAATTTAGCATAGTCCAATTTAGCATAGTCCAATTTAGCATAGTCCAATTTAGCATAGTCCAGTTTATTACAGTCCAATTTAGCATAGTCCAATTTAGTATAGTCCAATTTAGTCGAGTCCAATTTAGTATAGTCCAATTTAGCATAGTCCAATTTAGCATAGTCCAGTTTATTACAGTCCAATTTATTATAGTCCAATTTAGCATAGTCCAATTTAGCATAGTCCAATTTAGCATAGTCCAATTTAGCATAGTCCAGTTTATTACAGTCCAATTTAGCATAGTCCAATTTAGTATAGTCCAATTTAATCGAGTCCAATTTAATCAAGTGCAATTTAGTATAGTCCAATTTAGTACGGTCCATTTTAGTACAGTCTAACTTAGTCAAGTCCAATCGAGTTTAGTCAATTCAGTTGAGTCATAGTTGCTTTATTAGTCTAGACCTGCAAAACACAACACTCAGTATCACAGGAGTTCCCAATTATATTACACAGTCACCTGGAGAGAGGCTGGACTCAACATTACTATCATACCACTCATTATATTATATTACACAGTCACCTGGAGAGAGGCTGGACTCAACATTACTATCATACCACTCATTATATTATATTACACAGTCACCTGGAGAGAGGCTGGACTCAACATTACTATCATACCACTCATTATATTATATTACACAGTCACCTGGAGAGAGGCTGGACTCAACATTAATATCACACCACTCATTATATTATATTACACGGTCACCTGGAGAGAGGCTGGACTCAACATTACTATCATACCACTCATTATATTATATTACACAGTCACCTGGAGAGAGGCTGGACTCAACATTACTATCATACCACTCATTATATTATATTACACAGTCACCTGGAGAGAGGCTGGACTCAACATTACTATCATACCACTCATTATATTATATTACACAGTCACCTGGAGAGAGGCTGGACTCAACATTACTATCATACCACTCATTATATTACACAGTCACCTGGAGAGAGGCTGGACTCAACATTACTATCATACCACTCATTATATTACACAGTCACCTGGAGAGAGGCTGGACTCAACATTAATATCATACCACTCATTATATTATACTACACAGTCACCTGGAGAGAGGCTGGACTCAACGTTACTATCATACCACTCATTATATTATATTACACAGTCACCTGGAGAGAGGCTGGACTCAACGTTAATATCACACACTCATTATGTGGGTTATTGTAGTCACAATCTCTCCCCCCATGTACTCTGTTAATTCTCTCTCCCTGGACCAGCCTGTTCCTGTTTCCCCCTCCGGGACGAACCATTCATATATTCCAGGGGGGGGGGGGGTGACCTCATTCTTATTCCAACCTCAAATACATGGTTCTGCTGCCGTGGCCCTTCTATGCTGTTAATGGTCTAGCTTGGTCCGACCGGTGTGTGTGTGTGTGTGTGTGTGTGTGTGTGTGTGTGTGTGTGTGTGTGTGTGTGTGTGTGTGTGTGTGTGTGTGTGTGTGTGTGTGTGTGTGTGTGTGTGTGTGTGTGTGTGTGTGTGTGTGTGTGTCTGTCGTAACGGCCGGCAGCGGACTGATTAGATTTTGATTAGCTAGCGTTAGCGGAGGCTAGCTCCTACCTGCTGGGACACGAGATGAGAGGGGAGGGCAGGGGGGTGGAGGTTGGCAGGATGGCAGGAGGGCAGGAGGGCAGGAGGGAGGGCAGGAGGGCAGGAGGGTGGAGGTTGGCAGGACGGCAGGGGGATGGAGGGAGGGAGGGAGGGAGGGAGGGAGGGAGGAGGGAGGGAGGGAGGGAGGGAGGGAGGGAGGGAGGGAGGGAGGGAGGGAGGGAGGGAGGGAGGGAGGGAGAGAGAGAGAGAGGGAGGGAGTAATTGACCTGCTCTCCTCCTCCTATAAAGTTATTCATCCTCTGTTTCCTCTGTTGTTTGGAAACAGCAACGACAGCATTTTTAGCCCACGGCCAAGAAGGAGGCCATGATTTAACCACATAGACTTACAAACAAGCAAGCACACACACACACACACACACACACACACACACACACACACACACACACACACACACACACACACACACACACACACACACACACACACACACACACACACACACACACACACACACACACACAATGTCTCTCTCCTCCCCCTCTAACTGGACCTCTGGACTGCAGACCGGTGTATATACTTCTAATGGAGGGAGACAGTGTAAAACTACAATTACTGAAAACTGCAGGTCTGCACATTCCAGTAATTGATTCAACAGGGAGAGAGGGAGGGAGGGAGGGAGGGAGGGAGGGAGGGAGGGAGGGAGGGAGGGAGGGAGAGACTTGCAAAACAAGATTTCACCCAATGGAGCAAGCACCCAATTGAAATCTTGCATCCAGAGTTCTGTAAGATCCTTCTACATGTCCAGAGGAAAACTACAAACAAGGCATGCAGGGCAGAATCAGGCCAATATCCACTAATAATACAAATGAAAAAAAGTAGGAATTTAAGTTTTGTAAACATCTAAAATACAGTGACCCCCTCTCATATCATTACCGAGCCCTGCAATGCCAAGAGCTGAGCAAAGAAAAGAGTCCCCTCATCCAGCTGGTCCTGGGGCTGAGTTCACAAACCTGTTCTACTAACACACTGAAGCCTCAGGACCCTCATCCAGCTGGTCCTGGGGCTGAGTTCACTAACCTGTTCTACTAACACACTGAAGCCTCAGGACCCTCATCCAGCTGGTCCTGGGGCTGAGTTCACAAACCTGTTCTACTAACACACTGAAGCCTCAGGACCCTCATCCAGCTGGTCCTGGGGCTGAGTTCACAAACCTGTTCTACTAACACACTGAAGCCTCAGGACCCTCATCCAGCTGGTCCTGGGGCTGAGTTCACTAACCTGTTCTACTAACACACTGAAGCCTCAGGACCCTCATCCAGCTGGTCCTGGGGCTGAGTTCACTAACCTGTTCTACTAACACACTGAAGCCTCAGGACCCTCATCCAGCTGGTCCTGGGGCTGAGTTCACAAACCTGTTCTACTAACACACTGAAGTCTCAGGACCAGAACATCAAATCAATCAGAATAAAACAAGTTACAACACAGTCAAAACAAAACTACATCACTTATTGGGAAACACAAACACAAAGCAAAATGCAGTGCTATCTGGCCCTAAATCGACATTACACCGTGGCTAACTATCTGACCATGGTTACTGATCAAAACCTTAGAAAAACCTTGACAAAGTCCTGGCTCAGTGAGCACAGCCTTGCCATTGAGAAGGGTAGACACAGGAAAACCTGGCTCCCTGTAGAGGAAAGGCTGTGTAACCACTGCACAACAGCAGAACCTGAGACAGAGCTGCATTTCCTGACAAAATGTCAACAATATAAAACAATTCGATGGTTTCAAAGACCTCTCTGATGAGGACAGGCTACCCGTCCTGTTGGGGGAGGAAGCAGAGAGCTGTGGGTTGGCAGCGCACTACATCGCTGCCTGCCATAAGATGAGGGACAGTGTCTGACAGACCAATAAACCTGCCCATGTCCTCTACTGTATGATTATTGTTATTGTTCAATGTGTTGGTTATTTTGACCCTTGGTTATTGTTATTTACTGTTGTCCCGTTAAAAATATTGATTATTATTATTAATTATCTTAATATTGTAAGTGTATCAATTACTCTCCAAAGTAAGCTTTGGCAATATGTACAGTGTTACATCATAGCAATAAAACAAATTGAATTGAAAAATTGAGAGAGAGAGAGATGGAGGAAGGAGAGAGAGAGGAGGGGGAGAGAAAGAAAGATGGAAGGAGAGATGTGTTTCTGCAGGTCCACTTTTCTCCCCAGTCAGGTGGTCCAAGCTGAAGATACAGCATGGTGGACTATAGGGCCACTTTTCTCCCCAGTCAGGTGGTTCAAGCTGAAGACACAGCATGGTGACTGTAGGCTTTTCTCCCCAGTCAGGTGGTCCAAGCTGAAGATACAGCATGGTGGACTGTAGGCTTTCCTCCCCAGTCAGGTGGTCCAAGCTGAAGATACAGATCTATGGTATAACACCTAACCCCTTTAGTTGTAACGTCAAACCTGGCTGAGAAGTCATCAGTCACACACAACCAGATGTAAAATATCAAAATCGTGTGTGTGTGTGTGTGTGTGTGTGTGTGTGTGTGTGTGTGTTCTCTGGGCTGCGTCACTCTCCGTATGACATCAAGAGTTACGTAACACACACACACACACACACACACGATACTACTACGCAACACAACTACACACTATACGCCCCTCTGTAAAGAACAAGCAGTCATCATAACAAAACTATTATCCTCCCCCGTGGTTAGAGCCTTGGAATTACAACCAAGAGGTTGCAAGTTCAAATCCCCTAGCTTCCCACTTTTCCTAGGCCGTCAACAAAAATATGAATTTGTTCTTAACTGACTTGCCTAATTAAATAAAGGTAAAAAGCTCTCTTTAAAAAATTTACATTTTCTAAATTAATTTGGTTTCAGTTGACAGTCTTGAGGTTCAATGCCGTGACGTCTGGATGATCCTCCAGGATTTATACTGATCTAATACAACTCTCTCTCTCTCTCTCTCTAACACAACTTCATTCAATCTGCCAGGTTCAGTCCCCTGTTCTAACACAACTTCATTCAATCTGCCAGGTTCAGTCCCCCTGCTCTAACACAACTTCATTCAATCTGCCAGGTTCAGTCCCCCTGCTCTAACACAACTTCATTCAATCTGCCAGGTTCAGTCCCCTGCTCTAACACAACTTCATTCAATCTGCCAGGTTCAGTCCCCTGTTCTAACACAACTTCATTCAATCTGCCAGGTTCAGTCCCCTGCTCTAACACAACTTCATTCAATCTGCCAGGTTCAGTCCCCTGATCTAACACAACTTCATTCAATCTGCCAGGTTCAGTCCCCCTGATCTAACACAACTTCATTCAATCTGCCAGGTTCAGTCCCCCTGTTCTAACACAACTTCATTCAATCTGCCAGGTTCAGTCCCCCTGATCTAACACAACTTCATTCAATCTGCCAGGTTCAGTCCCCTGCTCTAACACAACTTCATTCAATCTGCCATGTTCAGTCCCCCTGATCTAACACAACTTCATTCAATCTGCCAGGTTCAGTCCCCTGATCTAACACAACTTCATTCAATCTGTGCTCCTTCTCTGTGTGTGTGTGTGTGTGTGTGTGTGTGTGTGTGTGTGTGTGTGTGTGTGTGTGTGTGTGTGTGTGTGTGTGTGTGTGTGTGTGTGGGTAATCAATTGTTATTTGTCACATGCTTGGTAGACAACAGGTGTAGACTAACAGTGAAATGCTGTTAGTTCCAGACTTGGTGCATCGGTATGGCTTGGAGGTAGAAGCTGTTCAGATAGTCCTGTTAGTTCCAGACTTGGTGCATCGGTATGGCTTGAAGGTAGAAGCTGTTCAGATAGTCCTGTTAGTTCCAGACTTGGTGCATCGGTATGGCTTGGAGGTAGAAGCTGTTCAGGGTCCTGTTAGTTCCAGACTTGGTGCATCGGTATGGCTTGGAGGTAGAAGCTGTTCAGATAGTCCTGTTGGTTCCAGACTTGGTGCATCGGTATGGCTTGGAGGTAGAAGCTGTTCAGGGTCCTGTTGGTTCCAGACTTGGTGCATCGGTATGGCTTGGAGGTAGAACCTTTTCAGATAGTCCTGTTGGTTCCAGACTTGGTGCATCGGTATGGCTTGGAGGTAGAAGCTTTTCAGGGTCCTGTTAGTTCCAGACTTGGTGCATCGGTATGGCTTGGAGGTAGAAGCTGTTCAGGGTCCTGTTGGTTCCAGACTTGGTGCATCGGTATGGCTTGGAGGTAGAAGCTGTTCAGATAGTCCTGTTGGTTCCAGACTTGGTGCATCGGTATGGCTTGGAGGTAGAAGCTGTTCAGGGTCCTGTTGGTTCCAGACTTGGTGCATCGGTATGGCTTGGAGGTAGAAGCTGTTCAGGGTCCTGTTGGTTCCAGACGTGGTGCATCGGTATGGCTTGGAGGTAGAAGCTTTTCAGGGTCCTGTTGGTTCCAGACTTGGTGCATCGGTATGGCTTGGAGGTAGAAGCTGTTCAGGGTCCTGTTAGTTCCAGACTTGGTGCATCGGTATGGCTTGGAGGTAGAAGCTGTTCAGATAGTCCTGTTGGTTCCAGACTTGGTGCATCGGTATGGCTTGGAGGTAGAAGCTGTTCAGGGTCCTGTTAGTTCCAGACTTGGTGCATCGGTATGGCTTGGAGGTAGAAGCTGTTCAGGGTCCTGTTGGTTCCAGACTTGGTGCATCGGTATGGCTTGGAGGTAGAAGCTTTTCAGGGTCCTGTTGGTTCCAGACTTGGTGCATCGGTATGGCTTGGAGGTAGAAGCTGTTCAGGGTCCTGTTGGTTCCAGACTTGGTGCATCGGTATGGCTTGGAGGTAGAAGCTGTTCAGATAGTCCTGTTAGTTCCAGACTTGGTGCATCGGTATGGCTTGGAGGTAGAAGCTGTTCAGATAGTCCTGTTGGTTCCAGACTTGGTGCATCAGTATGGCTTGGAGGTAGAAGCTGTTCAGATAGTCCTGTTAGTTCCAGACTTGGTGCATCGGTATGGCTTGGAGGTAGAAGCTGTTCAGGGTCCTGTTAGTTCCAGACTTGGTGCATCGGTATGGCTTGGAGGTAGAAGCTGTTCAGATAGTCCTGTTGGTTCCAGACTTGGTGCATCGGTATGGCTTGGAGGTAGAAGCTGTTCAGGGTCCTGTTGGTTCCAGACTTGGTGCATCGGTATGGCTTGGAGGTAGAACCTTTTCAGATAGTCCTGTTGGTTCCAGACTTGGTGCATCGGTATGGCTTGGAGGTAGAAGCTGTTCAGGGTCCTGTTGGTTCCAGACTTGGTGCATCAGTATGGCTTGGAGGTAGAAGCTGTTCAGGGTCCTGTTGGTTCCAGACTTGGTGCATCGGTATGGCTTGGAGGTAGAAGCTGTTCAGGGTCCTGTTAGTTCCAGACTTGGTGCATCGGTATGGCTTGGAGGTAGAAGCTGTTCAGGGTCCTGTTGGTTCCAGACTTGGTGCATCGGTATGGCTTGGAGGTAGAAGCTGTTCAGATAGTCCTGTTAGTTCCAGACTTGGTGCATCGGTATGGCTTGGAGGTAGAAGCTTTTCAGGGTCCTGTTAGTTCCAGACTTGGTGCATCGGTATGGCTTGGAGGTAGAAGCTGTTCAGGGTCCTGTTAGTTCCAGACTTGGTGCATCGGTATGGCTTGGAGGTAGAAGCTGTTCAGGGTCCTGTTAGTTCCAGACTTGGTGCATCGGTATGGCTTGGAGGTAGAAGCTGTTCAGGGTCCTGTTGGTTCCAGACTTGGTGCATCGGTATGGCTTGGAGGTAGAAGCTGTTCAGATAGTCCTGTTGGTTCCAGACTTGGTGCATCGGTATGGCTTGGAGGTAGAAGCTTTTCAGGGTCCTGTTGGTTCCAGACTTGGTGCATCGGTATGGCTTGGAGGTAGAAGCTGTTCAGGGTCCTGTTGGTTCCAGACTTGGTGCATCGGTATGGCTTGGAGGTAGAAGCTGTTCAGATAGTCCTGTTGGTTCCAGACTTGGTGCATCGGTATGGCTTGGAGGTAGAAGCTTTTCAGGGTCCTGTTAGTTCCAGACTTGGTGCATCGGTATGGCTTGGAGGTAGAAGCTGTTCAGGGTCCTGTTGGTTCCAGACTTGGTGCATCGGTATGGCTTGGAGGTAGAAGCTTTTCAGGGTCCTGTTAGTTCCAGACTTGGTGCATCGGTATGGCTTGGAGGTAGAAGCTGTTCAGATAGTCCTGTTGGTTCCAGACTTGGTGCATCGGTATGGCTTGGAGGTAGAAGCTGTTCAGGGTCCTGTTGGTTCCAGACTTGGTGCATCGGTATGGCTTGGAGGTAGAAGCTGTTCAGGGTCCTGTTGGTTCCAGACTTGGTGCATCGGTATGGCTTGAAGGTAGAAGCTGTTCAGATAGTCCTGTTGGTTCCAGACTTGGTGCATCGGTATGGCTTGGAGGTAGAAGCTGTTCAGGGTCCTGTTAGTTCCAGACTTGGTGCATCAGTATGGCTTGGAGGTAGAAGCTGTTCAGGGTCCTGTTGGTTCCAGACTTGGTGCATCGGTATGGCTTGGAGGTAGAAGCTGTTCAGGGTCCTGTTTGTTCCAGACTTGGTGCATCGGTATGGCTTGGAGGTAGAAGCTGTTCAGGGTCCTGTTGGTTCCAGACTTGGTGCATCGGTATGGCTTGAAGGTAGAAGCTGTTCAGATAGTCCTGTTGGTTCCAGACTTGGTGCATCAGTATGGCTTGAAGGTAGAAGCTGTTCAGGGTCCTGTTGGTTCCAGACTTGGTGCATCGGTATGGCTTGGAGGTAGAAGCTGTTCAGGGTCCTGTTGGTTCCAGACTTGGTGCATCGGTATGGCTTGGAGGTAGATGCTGTTCAGGGTCCTGTTGGTTCCAGACTTGGTGCATCGGTATGGCTTGGAGGTAGAAGCTGTTCAGGGTCCTGTTGGTTCCAGACTTGGTGCATCGGTATGGCTTGGAGGTAGAAGCTGTTCAGGGTCCTGTTAGTTCCAGACTTGGTGCATCAGTATGGCTTGGAGGTAGAAGCTGTTCAGGGTCCTGTTGGTTCCAGACTTGGTGCATCGGTATGACTTGGAGGTAGAAGCTGTTCAGGGTCCTTTTGGTTCCAGACTTGGTGCATCGGTATGGCTTGCCATGCGATAACAGAGACAACAGTCTGTTACTGGGGTGGTTAGAGTCTTTGACATATTTTTAGGGCCTTCCTCTGACACTGCCTTGGTGTTTTATTAATGAAGCCAGTGACTGATGTGGTAAACTCCTGAAAGTTATCAGATGAATATTTTTGATTTATTTTACCTTTATTTAACTAGGCAAGTCAATGAAGAACGCATTTTTATTTTCAATGACGGCCTAGGAACAGTGGGTTAACTGCTTTATTCAAGGGCAGAACAACAGATTTTTTACCTTGTCAGCTCGGGGATTTGATCTTGCAACCTTTCGGTTACTTGTCCATTGCTCTAAACCACTAGGCTACCTGCTGAATCCAGGAACATATTCCAGTCTGTGCTGGAGAACCAGTCCTGTAGCTTAGCATCCACTTCATTGGACCACTTCTGTACTGAGATTGTCGCTGGTACTTCCTGTTTGTGTTTTGGTCAGATTTGCCAAATGGAGGGCGAGGGAGAGCTTTGAATGAATCTCTGTGTGTGGAGTACACGTGATCTAGAGTTTTGTCACCTCTAGTTGCACAAGTGACATGCTGATAGAAATGAGGTAACAGCTCGTTGAGTGCGGCATTAGTGCCAGCATCGGTTTGAGGTGGTAAATAGACAGTTACTAAAGATATAGATGAAAACACTCTTGGTGAATAGTATGGTCTGTGGTTTATCATGAAGTGTTCAAACTCAGATGAGCAAAACCTTGAGACTTCCTTATTAAAACCCCTATTGGATTGGTGTCCCAAAATCGGGACAATTGTTGCTCAATATGCGATAATGTGAATAGAATGATGTTGTAAACAACAGTCAACTTTCCAGGACATAGACATGTCTTACATGGGCAGAAAGCTTATCTTATTGTTAATCTAACGGCAGTATCCAATTTATTGAAGCTATTACAGCGAAACAATACCATGCTATTGTTTGAGGATAGTGAACAACAATAAAACACTTTTATTAGTGTAAATGTTTTGACACATTCACCTCTGAAGGTAAATAATGTACTTACATTCAGTAATCTTGCTCTGATTTGTCATCCTGAGGGTCCCAGAGATAAAACGTAGAGTAGTTTTGTTTGATAAAATCCATTTCATATCCTAACACAATCCATGTTGTATAGAACGTTTCTCATGAATTCCAACTCTTTCAACTTGCAACACAACAATCAATGAAATATAAAACGCTAAACCTTGTTTCACCCAGTCAAGTTCGGTTTCTGTGCAATCCTTAGAAGATGACCAAACATGTTTCATCCACTCTACATTACGTATTGGCTATACAACACGAATATTAGCCCACGAAGGACAGACCACCCGTCTCATTATGCACCAATGAGACGGGTGGTGTTCACTTGATTGACTGTGTCTTTGTCCAATGACCACCTATCGTTTTGAAACATAGCTAGCTCAATAGCCAATGAGCTGGCCTTTACATGATTATGGGATGGCCCTTTGTATGAGTAATGGCTATTGTGCTAAGGCCGCGCGCAACGGGATTCATTCTCCATCCTGTTGTTTAAATGGTTGCGTATTCATTTAAGATATTTTGTCTTTGATTTCTATATATGTATAATATATAGACCTGGGACATACAATACATTAGTACAGTCTATACATCTTACTCCCTATTGATCCACGTATTTCATTATAGTGATTGTGTTCCCCATACTCTATATGAAATATATATTTTTTTAGATATGTGTTGTGTATTTGATGTATTGATACAGTGCTCACCCCCTGCTAAAATAATGTTTAAATAAAATGAGTAAACTTGAGTTCTAACAGATTTATTTTGAAATCCTCAATAAGGGTAAAGCCAGCTTCAAACAAACTACATTCAAGTCCTCCATCCCCCCCCCCCCACCTCATTCAAATGTAGGGAACTGGCTTCTGCAGTCTGACCCCCTCTGCTGTCTCTGCCTCCAAATCAAATCAAATGTATTTATATAGCCCTTCTTACATCAGCTGATATCTCAAAGTGCTGTACAGAAACCCAGCCTAAAACCCCAAACAGCAAGCAATGCAGGTGTAGAAGCACGGTGGCTAGGAAAAACTCCCTAGAAAGGCCAAAACCTAGGAAGAAACCTAGAGAGGAACCAGGCTATGAGGGGTGGCCAGTCCTCTTCTGGCTGTACTGGGTAGAGAGGAACCAGGCTATGAGGGGTGGCCAGTCCTCTTCTGGCTGTACTGGGTAGAGAGGAACCAGGCTATGAGATTATAACAGCACCCACCCACCATCTAGAGGTGTGAATGTTAGTGTCTTTACTGTAGGGAAGCTAATGATCCATCATGTATGACATTCCTGGGAGTGTGTAAACTTGTATTTTTTTAATACCATTGCATTTTTGTATGTTCTCTTCAGTTATGTACTTGGAAATGTATCAATTGACCAATTCGGCCACATTTGGGCAAGCTCGTTAGGGACACCAGGGAGACTTAATGTAAAATATGATGTAGGGCCGTCATTCTTCAATGTATCAGTCTGAAACTTTAACACTAGTGTACAAAGCTGTCATCAAGGTAAAGGGTGGCTTTTACAATAATCTCAAATATAAAATAGATCTCCATTACAGAACTGAAAAGCATTGATTGGTCAAAGTGATAGAAACCAATCCATTCGACCACAACTTGCAGTTTTCCAACAGAGCCAGGGATTTTGTCCTGGACAACCAAACAACTCCTGTCCTTGGCCTTTGAATGAGAGGACATGAGGACACGAGGACGAGAGGAGAACCTCAGACTTTTAGGAATGCTCTGAAGTATTTCATGTCTAGTTACGGATCGTTGAATTCTCCTACTCTACTCTCCTATTGATCGCTCAGGAACAGGGTTGGATTAGCGAGTGTTAAAAGAGCTTCTAACAATAGCTGTTCTGACGAGTGTGTGTGTGTGTGTGTGTGTGTGTGTGTGTGTGTGTGTGTGTGTGTCAGACTGCAGTAAGGGGAAGGCTGTAATGATGTAGTAAAGCTTGTTTGTAGATGTTCATTTAAATTCAGCCCTGCGGTACCACTCTCACATATACATGAACACACACCGGGAGACTCACACCTACACACACACACACACACACACACACACACACACACACACACACACACACACACACACACACACACACACACACACACACACACACACACACACACACACACACACACACACACACACACACACACAGTCATGCAAAAACACAGAAAAGTACTGCATTAAGACTCAGGGTCTGTTTGTCTTCTTCATTATTGATATAAAGTGATCAGAAATCAGCGTGTCCCATCCCTCAACATATGCCTTCATATACATGTGAGTGTGCTTGTGTTATGCATACGTGTATATATATAGATGTGTGTGTGTGTGTGTGTGTCTGTGTGTCTTAACAAGTCCTTCCTCTGTACAGCATGATGCGTAACGGCCCCTGGAGTCACCTTAATATTTCAGTGGGCATTACTTTGTGACTTCTGTCTCATCCGTTATGGCAACCCAAAACATCTCTCCATCCCACTTCTCTATCTGTCTCTTAACAGCTGAGAGAGAGAGAGAGAGAGAGAGAGAGAGAGAGAGAGAGAGAGAGAGAGAGAGAGAGAGAGTGTACAGGCTCAGTGAGCACAGCCTTGCCATTGAGAAGGGTAGACACAGGAAAACCTGGCTCCCTGTAGAGGAAAGGCTGTGCAACCACTGCACCACAGCAGAACCTGAGACGGAGCTGCATTTCCTGACAAAATGTCAAAAATATAAAACAATTAGAGAGTGTCATTTCCCCAAATTTGAAACCCTTATTCAAGGTTTCAAAGACCTCTCTGATGAGGATAGGCTACCCGTCCTGTTGGGGGAGGACGCAGAGAGCTGTGTGTTGGCAGCGCACTACATTGCTGCCTGCCATTAGTTGAGGGACAGTGTCTGACAGACCAATAAACCTGCACATGTCCTCTACTGTATGATTATTGTTATTGTTGAATGTGTTGGTTATTTTGACCCTTGGTTATTGTTGTTACTGTTGTCCCGTTGACAATATTTGATTCTCATTTTTTTTTTATTTTTTTATTGTAAATATCCAAAATAAGCTTTGGCAATATGTATATTGTTACGTCATGCCAATAAAGCGAATTGAATTGACAGAGAGAGACAGAGAGAGATAGAGAGAGAGAGAGAGAGAGAGAGAGAGAGAGAGACAGAGACAGAGACAGAGACAGAGACAGAGACAGAGACAGAGAGAGAGAGATCCAAGGCATTCTTAGTCGATTGCAAACATTTCTATAAAAACAATCATAATAATTCTGTCTGGTGTTGTTGGCAGTAGGTGCATTTGTTTCAGCTTCCCGTGCACACCAGGTAGGCAAACTCCTCCCATTTTGCCTGAAGAGCAAATCAAGTGCAGCCTATAGGCTTACCTCTAGCCAATCGGATTGCTCAGATCACCAACCCTTACGAAAAAAGATTGTAGTCAGAGTGCAGTATAACTGCAGTATGCTTCAAATACTGAATCAAGATAACACTGTTTTTTGTTTTACTGCAGTAACTTTGCAGTATAAATGCGTTTCATCTGCAGTACACTGCAGTATATTATGCAGTTACTGCGTCCAAAATACCACAGTAGACTGTAGCTACTGCACTCTTTGTCTGAAATTAAATGTGATTCACCAGTCGTACTGCAACCAGCACTGCAGCTTCAGTGAATGAGAAGCAAAGTGTATCGATAGGATGGTGTTGGTGTTGTTAGCAGCTGTGTGTTTTTTAATATTGAGGAATATTTCACTTTCTCTGGTCAAATGACTAGCAACATGATTTCAACAAAAAATATTGACCCTTATTTTATCAGGTAAGTTGACTGAGAACACATTCTCATTTACATTAACAACCTGGGGAATAGTCACAGAGGAGAGGATTGGGTATGAATGAGCCAATAGGAAGCTGGGGATGATTAGGTGGCCATGATGGTATGAGGGTCAGATTGGGAATTTAGCCAGGACACCAGGGTTAACACCCCTACTCTTACAATAAGTGTCATGGGATCTTTAGTGACCACAGAGAATCAGGACACCCATTTATTATCCCATCCTGAAAGACAGCACTCTACACAGGGCAATGTCCCCAAATCACTGCCCTGGGGTATTGAGATTTATATTTTAGACCAGAGGAAAAAGTGCCTCCTACTGTCCCTCCAAAACCACTTCCAGCAGCATCTGGTCTCCCATCCATTAACCATAAGATCTTTGTTACGTTGCGCCAGAAGTCAATCATTTGAATGGGGGCACTTCACATTCATTTGAATGGGGAAACTTCACATTAATTTGAATGGGGGCACTTCACATTCATTTGAATGGGGGAACTTCACATTCATTTGAATGGGGGAACTTCACATTCATTTGAATGGGGGATCTTCACATTCATTTGAATGGGGGAACTTCACATTCACACTTCACATTCATTTGAATGGGGAAACTTCACATTAATTTGAATGGGGGCACTTCACATTCATTTGAATGGGGGAACTTCACATTCATTTGAATGGGGGAACTTCACATTCATTTGAATGGGGGAACTTCACATTCATTTGAATGGGGGAACTTCACATTCATTTGAATGGGGGCCATTCATAATGGAGTGGAATCACAAATCACCTTTGCGGATGAACATTCCTTGCGAGACGAAGGACGCATAATTTGAATATGTGTTTTTCTTTCTCCTCCATCTTGTCCAGGGGTACCAGGACAGATAAAATCCAGGCAGAGATACAGCCAGTTGGTGGTACTACAGACAGAGATTCAGCCAGTTGGTGGTACTACAGACAGAGATACAGCCAGTTGGTGGTACTACAGACAGAGATACAGCCAGTTGGTGGTACTACAGACAGAGATAAAGCCAGTTGGTGGTACTACAGACAGAGATACAGCCAGTTGGTGGTATTACAGACAGAGATACAGTCAGATGGTGGTGCTACAGACAGACAGAGATACAGCCAGTTGGTGGTACTACAGACAGAGATACAGTCAGATGGTGGTACTACAGACAGACAGAGATACAGCCAGTTGGTGGTACTACAGACAGACAGAGATACAGCCAGTTGGTGGTACTACAGTCAGAGATACAGTCAGATGGTGGTACTACAGACAGACAGAGATACAGCCAGTTGGTGGTACTACAGTCAGAGATACAGTCAGATGGTGGTACTACAGACAGACAGAGATACAGCCAGTTGGTGGTACTACAGACAGACAGAGATACAGCCAGTTGGTGGTACTACAGACAGAGATACAGCCAGTTGGTGGTACTACAGACAGACAGAGATACAGCCAGTTGGTGGTACTACAGACAGACAGAGATACAGCCAGTTGGTGGTACTACAGACAGACAGAGATACAGCCAGTTGGTGGTACTACAGACAGACAGAGATACAGCCAGTTGGTGGTACTACAGACAGACAGAGATACAGCCAGTTGGTGGTACTACAGACAGAGATACAGCCAGTTGGTGGTACTACAGACAGACAGAGATACAGCCAGTTGGTGGTACTACAGACAGAGATACAGCCAGTTGGTGGTACTACAGACAGACAGAGATACAGCCAGTTGGTGGTACTACAGACAGAGATACAGCCAGTTGGTGGTACTACAGACAGAGATACAGCCAGTTGGTGGTACTACAGACAGAGATACAGCCAGTTGGTGGTACTACATCAGTTGGACGAATCCTCACTGATGTCTAATTTAAATTTAATTTCACTTTATTTTCCCGCTCCAATAAGGTATTCAATTATATTTTGTATTGTTTTAATTCACTTTGTCCAGCGTTGTGTGGAGCTTGTAACTCATGAGTTTCTCCGTACCCTGTAATTACACCTGCAGCCCTGTATACGTGACGATTAAACTCTCTAATCTCCATCACCATGGAAACACACTTCCTATAGGAGGTGTTCACAGCTGTGTGTCTTTGTGTGTGTGTGATAAACACATCACCGTTGTCATGTTTCACAGTCCCTAAGTCGTGTCCATCCAGCTGGAATCAAATCCTTCGTCACAATGGATTTCTGCACCGATGGACAGGTTCACTGAACAGAGATGTGTGTGTGTGTGTGTGTGTGTGTGGTGTGTGTGTGTGTGTGTGTGTGTGTGTGTGTGTGTGTGTGTGTGTGTGTGTGTGTGTGTGTGTGTGTGTGTGTGTGTGTGTGTAACATGTTTGTTATTTAAAGCAGAAGAGAATGGTTATGTCGTGATTTATTATCAGAACATATTTATTCAGCAACAAAAATATAAAAATGTTTTTTTGTTTTACAAGTGCTTCTATTAATTGTCGGTCTGTGATGTTGGGAGATGCTGTTTACACTGTGATGTTGGGAGATGCTGTTTACACTGTGATGTTGGGAGATGCTGTTTACACTGTGATGTTGGGAGATGCTGTTTACACTGTGATGTTGGGAGATGCTGTTTACACTGTGATGTTGGGAGATGCTGTTTACACTGTGATGTTGGGAGATGCTGTTTACACTGTGATGTTGGGAGATGCTGTTTACACTGTGATGTTGGGAGATGCTGTTTACACTGTGATGTTAACATCATGATTTGTGAGATGCTGTTTACACTGTGATGTTGGGAGACACTGTTTACACTGTGATGTTGTGAGATGCTGTTTATACTGTGATGTTGGGAGATGCTGTTTACACTGTGATGTTAACATCATGAGTTGTGAGATGCTGTTTACACTGTGATGTTGGGAGACGCTGTTTACACTGATGTTGGGAGATGCTGTTTACACTGTGATGTTGGTAGATGCTGTTTACACTGTGATGTTGGAAGATGCTGTTTACACTGAAGTTAACATCGTGAGCTGGGAGATGCTGTTTACACTGTGATGCTGGGAGATGCTGTTTACACTGTGACGTAGGGAGATGCTGTTTACACTGTGACGTTGGGAGATGATGTTTACACTGTGAAGTTGGGAGATGCTGTTTACACTGTGATGTTGGGAGATGCTGTTTACACTGTGATGTTGGGAGATGCTGTTTACACTGTGATGTTGGGAGATGCTTTTTACACTGTGATGTTGGGAGATGCTATTTACACTGTGACGTTGGGAGGTGCTGTTTACACTGTGATATTGGGAGATGCTGTTTACACTGTGATGTTGGGAGATGCTGTTTACACTATGATGTTGGGAGAAGCTGTTTACACTGTGATGTTGGGAGATGCTGTTTACACTGTGATGTTGACATCGTGGGTTGGGAGATGCTGTTTACACTGTGATGCTGG
>NC_138293.1:102700000-102720000 GCF_965601325.2 Salmo salar
ATATATAGGGAGACCAGTACATGTAGATATATAGAGAGACCAGTACATGTAGATATATAGGGAGACCAGTACATGTAGATATATAGAGAGACCAGTACATGTAGATATATAGAGAGACCAGTACATGTAGATATATAGAGAGACCAGAACATGTAGATATATAGAGAGACCAGTACATGTAGATATATACAGAGACCAGTACATGTAGATATATAGAGGGACCAGTACATGTAGATATATAGGGAGACCAGTACATGTAGATATATAGAGAGACCAGCACATGTAAATATATAGAGAGACCAGCACATGTAAATATATAGAGAGACCAGTACATGTAAATATATAGAGAGACCAGTACATGTAGATATATAGAGAGACCAGTACAAGTATATATATAGAGAGACCAGTACATGTAGATATATAGAGAGACCAGTACATGTAGATATATAGTGAGACCAGTACATGTAGATATATAGAGAGTCCATTACATGTAGATATATAGAGAGACCAGTACATGTAGTACATGTAGAGACCAGTACATGTAGATGTATAGGGAGACCAGTACATGTAGATATATAGGGAGACCAGTACATGTAGATATATAGAGAGACCAGTACATGTAGATATATAGGGAGACCAGTACATGTAGATATATAGAGAGACCAGTACATGTAGATATATAGAGAGACCAGTACATGTAGATATATAGAGAGACCAGTACATGTAGATATATAGAGAGACCAGTACATGTAGTACATGTAGAGACCAGTACATGTAGATATATTGAGAGACCAGTACAAGTAGATATATAGGGAGACCAGTACATGTAGATATATAGGGAGACCAGTACATGTAGATATATAGAGAGACCAGTACATGTATGTATATAGAGAGACCAGTACATGTAGATATATAGGGAGACCAGTACATGTAGATATATAGAGAGACCAGTACATGTAGATATATAGAGAGACCAGTACATGTAGATATATAGAGAGACCAGTACATGTAGATATATAGGGAGACCAGTACATGTAGATATATAGAGAGACCAGTACATGTAGATATATAGAGAGTCCAGTACATGTAGATATATAGAGAGACCAGTACATGTAGATATATAGAGAGACCAGTACATGTAGCTAAATAGAGAGACCAGTACATGTAGATATATAGAGAGTCCAGTACATGTAGATATATAGAGAGACCAGTACATGTAGCTAAATAGAGAGACCAGTACATGTAGATATATAGGGAGACCAGTACATGTAGATATATATAGAGACCAGTACATGTAGCTAAATAGAGAGACCAGTACATGTAGCTAAATAGAGAGACCAGTACATGTAGATATATAGAGAGACCAGTACATGTACATATATAGAGAGACCAGTACATGTAGATATATAGAGAGACCAGTACATGTAGATATATAGGGAGACCAGTACATGTAGCTAAATAGAGAGACCAGTACATGTAGCTATGTGGAGAGATCAGTACATGTAGATATATAGAGAGACCAGTATATGTAGATATATAGGGAGACCAGTACATGTAGATATATAGAGAGACCAGTACACTTAGATATATAGAGAGACCAGTACATATAGATATATAGGGATACCAGTACATGTAGATATATATATAGAGACCAGTCCATGTAGATATATAGAGAGACCAGTACATGTAGATATATAGGGAGACCAGTACATGTAGATATATAGAGAGACCAGTACATGTAGATATATATAGAGACCAGTACATGTAGATATATAGGGAGACCAGTACATGTAGATATATATAGAGACCAGTACATGTAGATATATAGAGAGACCAGTACATGTAGATATATAGAGAGACCAGTACATGTAGATATATAGAGAGACCAGTACATGTAGATATATAGAGAGACCAGCACATGTAGATATGTAGAGAGACCAGTACATGTAGATGTATAGGGAGACCAGTACATGTAGTACATGTAGATACCAGTACATGTAGATACATAGAGAGACCAGTACATGTAGATATATAGGGAGACCAGTACATGTAGATATATAGGGAGACCAGTACATGTAGTACATGTAGAGACCAGTACATGTAGTACATGTAGAGACCAGTACATGTAGATATATAGAGAGACCAGTACATGTAGAGACCAGTACATGTAGATATATAGAGAGACCAGTACATGTAGATATATAGGGAGACCAGTACATGTAGTACATGTAGAGAGACCAGTACATGTAGTACATGTAGAGACCAGTACATGTGATATATAGGGAGACCAGTACATGTAGTACATGTAGAGAGACCAGTACACGTAGTACATGTAGAGACCAGTACATGTAGATATATAGGGAGACCAGTACATGTAGAGACCAGCTCTATGACATCCTTCAACAACATCACATTTATCTGGCAGCCATGCTAACCAGGCTATGTCTAGGTAGCAATGATTTTAACAGGAAGCTGATGATTCATTATATAATACTGATTTTAACAGGAAGCTGAAGATTCAATATATAATACTGATTTTAACAGGAAGCTAATGATTCATTTATAGTACTGATCTTAACAGGAAGCTAATGATTCATTTATAATACTGATTTTAACAGGAAGCTGAAGATTCAATATATAATACTGATTTTAACAGGAAGCTAATGATTCATTTATAGTACTGATCTTAACAGGAAGCTAATGATTCATTATATAATACTGATCTTAACAGGAAGCTGATGATTCATTTATAATACTGACCTTATTAACAGGAAGCTAATGATTAATCTATAACAATGACCTTAGAGCTGGTTTCTTATAGCCTTTAGATATACAGGAGAAGTAGAAGTTACATAAGCATTTATGTAATGCTAACGAATGTGTAATGAAGTGCCTATGAGGGAAGCAGTACTGTAAAGTGTTTCTTCTGCAGTTCGTTACTACACTACATTATTAAAATTACTCAACTACATAACATCAACACTTCCTGTCATCAATTGTATTATTGAAACTCTTCCTCCTCCATATTGAGATAGAGACAGAGAGAGAGAGCGAGACAGGGAGAGAGATGGAGAGAGAGGGAGAGAGGGCAAGAGAGGGAGAGGGAGAGAGAGAGAGGGAGAGAAAGCGAGAGAGGGAGAGAGAGAAGGATAGAGAGAGAGGGAGGGAGAGAGTGAGTGAGGAGAGGGAGAGATATATAGAGAGAGGGAGACAGGGAGAGAGAGGGAGAGAGAGGTAGAGAGGGCAAGAGAGGGAGAGAGAGAGAGAGGGAGAGAAAGCGAGAGCTATAGAGAACGATAGAGATGGAGGGAGGGAGAGAGGGAGGGAGAGAAAGCGAGAGAGAGAGAGAGAGAGAGAGAGGGAGAGGGAGAGATCGAGGGAGAGAAAGCGAGAGAGCTAGAGAGAACGATAGATAGAGACAGGTAGAGAGAGATAGATTGACAGGGAGGGAGAGATCGAGGGAGAGAAAGCGAGAGAGGGAGAGAGAGAAGGATAGAGAGAGAGGGAGGGAGAGAGTGAGTGAGGAGAGGGAGAGATATATAGAGAGAGGGAGACAGGGAGAGAGAGGGAGAGAGAGGTAGAGAGGGCAAGAGAGGGAGAGGAGAGAGAGGGAGAGAAAGCGAGAGCTATAGAGAACGATAGAGATGGAGGGAGGGAGAGAGGGAGGGAGAGAAAGCGAGAGAGAGAGAGAGAGAGAGAGAGGGAGAGGGAGAGATCGAGGGAGAGAAAGCGAGAGAGCTAGAGAGAACGATAGATAGAGACAGGTAGAGAGAGAGAGATAGATTGACAGGGAGGGAGAGATCGAGGGAGAGAGATAGAGAGAGACAGAGAGAGAGAGAGAGAGAGAGATCATTTTTGATGTCTTACTGAGATTTACTGTCAGGGTCCAGGTCTGACAGAATCTGTGCAGAAGATCTAGGTGCTGCTGTAGGCCCTCCTTGGTTGGGGACTGAAGCACCAGATCATCAGCAAACAGTAAACATTTGACTTCAGATTCTAGTAGGGTGAGGCCGGGAGCTGCAGACTGTTCTAGTGCCCTCGCCAATTCATATATATAGATGTTGAAGAGGGTGGGGCTTAAGCTGCATCCCTGTCTCAGGCCCTGTGGAAAGAAATGTGTGTTTTTTTTTGCAAATTTTAACTGCAGACTTGTTGTTTGTGTACATGGATTTTTATAATGTCCCATGTTTTTCCCACAACACCACCTTCCATCAATTTGTAAAGCAGACCCTCATGCCAAATTGAGTCGAAATCTTTTTTGAAATCAACAAAGCATGAGAAGACGATGTCTTTGTTTGTCAATTTGGAAGCTGAATACTTGGTCTGTCGTACAGTAATTTGCTAAAAAGCCAATATGACATTTGCTCAGCACATTGTTTTCACTGAGGAAATGTACAAGTCTGCTGTTAATGATAACGCAAAGGAATTTTCCCAAGGTTGCTGTTGACGCATATCCCACAGTAATTATTCTCTCTCTGTCTCTCTGTCTCTCTCTCTCTATCTCTCTCTGTCTCTCTCTGTCTCTCTGTCTCTCTCTCTCTCCCTCTCTCTCTCTCTCTATGTCTCTCTCTCTCCCTCTCTCTCTGATATTTACATATACTCCTTGAGCTAGTTCTATGTTCTCATCTGGAGCGGGTGAGTGGAGCTGAAGCCTTAACACTCAAATGAGAGATCCCGCAGTACACACACACACACACACAAAAAGTGAGGTGCTGTCGAAACTCAAATATGCTCCAATCGTCTGGACGATGGAAAGTGCTTGGCTAACGTTTAACAATAATAATTCCAGCAGGCATGAGTCAAGGTGTGTGTGTGTGTGTGTGTGTGTGTGTGTGTGTCCAACATCTGCAGCGTGAATGTAATCTCATATCATGGATGAGCATTTAACATCATTTTCACTATTCTGATAATATCATGACATTGTTTCCGATATCCGTACAGTCCAAAACATTTGTTAAGTAACCTTGGGAGGTGGATTACAGCATAGTTTAAGTGAGAGGAGAGAGAGGGATGCCTCTCTGTTTTCTTGCAGCAGTGCGGGGGATGTCGCAATGTCACGAAGATAATTTAATTTAATTTAATTTCGAACAAAGCCTTTCATTGTTAAACTAGGCCTATGATTTATTTACGTTGTTATGAATACTCTCGCAAGTATTGAAATCCTAACCTCCGTTCGGCTATTGGATTAACCGTGCCCCTCTTTCCCACTGGGTACAGACTGATTGAATCAACGTTGTTTCAACGTAATTTGTAAACATAATGTCAAGTGGAATATGTGTGGAAAATACGGTGGATTTCAACTGTTGTTTTGAAGGGGAAATTTCAACCACAGGATTGTATCATAGTAACCAAATTTGAGCAGCCCCTCCTACTTTCCGTGGTTACGGCTGGGCAGCCCCTCCTACTTTCCGTGGTTACGGCTGGGCAGCCCCTCCTACTTTCCATGGTTACGGCTGGGCAGCCCCTCCTACTTTCTGTGGTTACGGCTGGGCAGCCCCTCCTACTTTCCATGGTTACGGCTGGGCAGCCCCTCCTACTTTCCATGGTTACGGCTGGGCAGCCCCTCCTACTTTCCATGGTTACGGCTGGGAAGCCCCTCCTACTTTCCATGGTTACGGCTGGGCAGCCCCTCCTACTTTCCATGGTTACGGCTATGCAGCCCCTCCTACTTTCCATGGTTACGGCTGGGCAGCCCCTCCTACTTTCCATGGTTACGGCTGGGAAGCCCCTCCTACTTTCCGTGGTTACAGCTGGACAGCCCCTCCTACTTTCCATGGTTACGGCTGGGAAGCCCCTCCTACTTTCCACGGTTACGGCTGGGCAGCCCCTCCTACTTTCCATGGTTACGGCTATGCAGCCCCTCCTACTTTCCATGGTTACAGCTGGGCAGCCCCTCCTACTCTCCGTGGTTACGGCTGGGCAGCCCCTCCTACTTTCCATGGTTACAGCTGGACAGCCCCTCCTACTTTCCGTGGTTACGGCTGGGCAGCCCCTCCTACTTTCCATGGTTACGGCTGGGCAGCCCCTCCTACTTTCCATGGTTACGGCTATGCAGCCCCTCCTACTTTCCATGGTTACGGCTATGCAGCCCCTCCTACTTTCCATGGTTTACGGCTGGGTAGCCCCTCCTACTTTCCATGGTTACGGCTGGGAAGCCCCTCCTACTTTCCGTGGTTACAGCTGGACAGCCCCTCCTACTTTCCGTGGTTACGGCTGGACAGCCCCTCCTACTTTCCGTGGTTACGGCTGGGCAGCCCCTCCTACTTTCCGTGGTTACGGCTGGGCAGCCCCTCCTACTTCCCGTGGTTACGGCTGGGCATCCCCTCCTACTTTCCGTGGTTACGGCTGGGCAGCCCCTCTTACTTTCCGTGGTTACGGCTGGGCAGCCCCTCCTCCTGCTAAGCTATTAAATTACTGACTATTAACGATGTACTATCGTGAGAATGATTGATCGAATTGATCGATTAACAACGTTAATGATTGTTGAGAGATCGACACTTAAAAAAACGAAATAGATTCAATGTTGCCATCTAACGTCATTCCAAAGTGAAGGTTTAGTTAAATGTGACCCTACTTTCACACTCAAATTTAGACCCACGTAACGTTTGCAAAGTCATCAACATCTATTGCTTCACTTCAACCCAGAATTCAACTAAAATTAGACAATACAAATAAATGGAATGATATTTAGAGATATTGAATTGAGTTTGGTTGTCAAAGCAACCTGATATCACCATTTGAAGGACTGTCTTTTCTGATTTATCTTGTGCTTGGATACGGTAGTTCCATCTGTACCACTGACTTAGTTCTGATTGGATAGTTCCATCTGTACCACTGACTTAGTTCTGATTGGATAGTTCCATCTGTACCACTGACTTAGTTCTGATTGGATAGTTCCATCTGTACCAGTGACTTAGTTCTGATTGGATAGTTCCATCTGTACCACTGACTTAGTTCTGATTGGGTAGTTCCATCTGTACCAGTGACTTAGTTCTGATTGGATAGTTCCATCTGTACCACTGACTTAGTTCTGATTGGATAGTTCCACCTGCACTGACTTAGTTCTGATTGGATAGTTCCATCTGTACCACTGACTTAGTTCTGATTGGGTAGTTCCATCTGTACCACTGACTTAGTCTGGCTTTAATTCCAGTTTGTCACCCCCAAAAAATGTAATAATTGATATGTTAGATTCACGACTCCATCTCAACCAAAAAATCTACGTTACAGAATTTGAGTAAATTAAATCAAACTTTATTTAACGTTGATTTTTGGTTAGGATGGAGATGTGAATCCAACATATTAATTATTAATTTGTAGACAAACTGGTATTAAAGATAAATCCTACTTTAAATGTTGACATTTGGTTGTATTCCCAACCAAACGCAATTCAATATCACTGTTGAAATACAGTGAGTGAAGGCTATCTTACAAAACGAATGTAACGTTCAACCTTAAAATGAGGAACACATCCCATGGCTTCAGTTTTAATAACCTGTTGGGGCTACAGGTTAGCAATGAACCCCTAGACGGGATTGCTAACAAGGCTGGAAATTCAAAACATCAAAAATCTAATAATTTCAATTTCTCAAACAATCAACTATTTTACACAATTTAAAAGATAAACATCTCCTTAATCTAACCACATTGTTCGATTTTCAAAGAGGCTTTACGGCAAAAGCATAAAGTTAGATTATGTTAGGACAGTACATAGCCACAAAAGTACAAACATCCAGTTTCAATTCAAGGTCAGGCGTCATCAAAAGCAGAAACCAGCTAAAATTATGCACCAACCTTTGACAATCTCCATCAGATGACACTCCTAGGACATTATGTTATAAAATATATGCATTTTTTGTTCCATCAAGTTCATATTTATATCCAAAAACAGCATTTTACAGTAGCGTGAAATTCAGATTTTTTTCTTCTCTGAAATGCTTCCGGTGAACATAACAAAATTACTATTCGAAAACATTGGTAAA
Organism: Salmo salar; assembly: GCF_965601325.2. Lineage (NCBI taxonomy): Eukaryota > Metazoa > Chordata > Actinopteri > Salmoniformes > Salmonidae > Salmo > Salmo salar. The sequence continues at coordinate 102,707,983 of NC_138293.1, forward strand.
TTATAATATTGTCATTCAAAGAATAATATATTATCATCTCGTAATTGCTACCGAATGGCCAGATCTCAAAATAACTTTACTGGGAAATCACATTTTCAATAAACGGGGTGCTATGCTAAGAACAATAAGCTATGCTATACAGTTAGCATCATCTAATATCGATAATAACATTGTAAATATCCCCTTACCTTTGATTATCTCCATCAGAAGGCACTGCCAGGAATCCCAGGTCCAGAACAAATGTGGTTTCTTTTGACAAAGTTCATAATTTATGTCCAAATAACACCAAGTAGTTAGCGTTCATCATGCTCCCACAAAACGTGGTGGGGAGGTGTAAAATCACGCCGAAAAGCTAAAACAACCTAGTAAATAATTTATTTACGTTCGTTCAAACATGTCAAACGTTGTTTAGCATTAATCTTTTGGTCCATTTTTAACGTTAAACATCAGTAATATTTTCACACAACCTATCCTATGTCTAGATAAACAATTATGACAAACTCACGCTTCTCAGATTTATGCGCAGGCGCAAAAAAATGAAGTGACGACATGTCAACTTCCATGCATTCTAATTTGCTCTCTGTTTATCATAGACGCTTCAAACAACTTTATAAAGATCGTTGACATCTAGTGGAAGCCGTAGGTGTTGCGAAATGAATCCTTTCTCACTATGGTATCTATAAAACAATGACACTAAATAGTACAGTCACAAAATTCAAAAAAAATTTAAATCTATTTTTCACAGGTTTTTGCCTGCAATATGAGTTTTGTTATACTTACAGACACCATTCAAACTGTTTTAGAAAATTCAGAGTGTTTTCTATCCGAATGTGTTAATAATATGCATATCCTAGCTTCTGAGTTGGTGTAGGAGGCAGTTAAAAATGGGCACATATTTTTTTCAAAATTTCTCAATACTGCCCCCTAGCCCCAACAGGTTTTAAGGGTCTCTGTAACTATGAATTCCTTTCTATGTAATCATACAAACCGGGCATGTTCTAGATCGCCTGCACAGGAGGAGGAGAGGAGATGAGGGGAGGAGGAGATGAGAGAGGAGGAGATGAGATGAGGAGAGGAGAGAGGAGGAGATGAGATGAGGAGAGGCGAGGAGGGGAGGGAGGAGGAGATGAGGAGAGGAGGAGGAGATGAGAGGGGAGGAGAGGAGAGAGGAGGAGATGAGATGAGGAGAGGAGGGAGGAGGAGATGAGATGAGGAGAGGAGGGAGGAGGAGAGGAGATGAGGAGAGGAGGGAGGAGGAGATGAGATGAGGAGAGGAGGGAGGAGGAGATGAGAGGGTAGGAGAGAGAGGAGGAGATGAGAGAGGAGGAAGGAGGAGATGAGATGAGGAGAGGAGGGAGGAGGAGATGAGAGGGTAGGAGAGGAGAGGAGGAGATGAAATGAGAGGAGGGAGGAGGAGATGAGAGGGTAGGAGAGGAGAGGAGGAGATGAGAGGGTAGGAGAGGAGAGGAGGAGATGAGAGAGGAGGGAGGAGGAGAGGAGGAGAGGTTTCTGTAACTGTAAGGTAATCATACAAAGCGGGCATGTTCTAGATCGCCTGCACAGGCCGTCGCAGGTCTGTGGAGATCTTCAATACAGCTGTAATAATGTGAGCAGAATCTCAAACGGCATTGATGTCTTGCAGCAGAGCAGTAACAGACATGTTGTTGACTACTAAACCAACTATCAGACATGATGTTAACAACAACAGAGCTTTTACCTACTTAACCTGAGGAGACAGATGAGGAGGAGGAGATGAGAGAGGAGGAGAGGAGGAGGTGAGAGAGGAGGAAAGGAGGAGATGAGAGAGGAGGAGAGGAGAGAGGAGGAGAGGAGGAGATGAGAGAGGAGGAGGTGAGAGAGGAGGAGACGAGAGAGGAGGAGAGGAGAGAGAAGGAGAGGAGGAGGTGATGAGAGAGGAGGAGAGGAGAGAGGAGGAGAGGAGAGAGAAGGAGAGGAGAGAGAAGGAGAGGAGAGAGAAGGAGAGGAGGAGGTGATGAGAGAGGAGGTGAGAGAGGAGGAGGTGAGAGAGGAGGAGAGGAGAGGAGGAGAGGAGGAGATGAGAGAGGAGGAGAGGAGGAGGTGAGAGAGGAGGAGACGAGAGAGGAGGAGCGGAGGAGAGCGGGACGAAAAGAAAAGCAGTGTAGGGAAAAGAGAGAGAGAGGGGTAAATGGGAGGAGAGAGAGAGAGTGAGGGGTAAATGGGGAGGAGAGAGAGAGAGTGAGGGGTAAATGGGGAGGAGAGAGAGAGAGAGAGGGGTAAATGGGGAGGAGAGAGAGAGAGGGGTAAATGGGGAGGAGAGAGAGAGAGAGAGGGGTAAATGGGAGGAGAGAGAGAGTGAGGGGTAAATGGGGAGGAGAGAGAGAGAGAGAGATGGGGTAAATGGGGAGGAGAGAGAGAGAGTGAGGGGTAAATGGGGAGGAGAGAGAGAGACAGAGGGGTAAATGGGGAGGAGAGAGAGAGAGAGAGAGGGGTAAATGGGGAGGAGAGAGAGAGAGAGAGAGGGGTAAATGGGGAGGAGAGAGAGAGAGAGAGGGGTAAATGGGGAGGAGAGAGAGAGAGAGGGGTAAATGGGGAGGAGAGAGAGAGAGTGAGGGGTAAATGGGGAGGAGAGAGAGAGAGTGAGGGGTAAATGGGAAGGAGAGAGAGAGACAGAGGGGTAAATGGGGAGGAGAGAGAGAGAGAGAGAGGGGTAAATGGGGAGGAGAGAGAGAGAGAGAGGGGTAAATGGGGAGGAGAGAGAGAGAGAGAAGGGTAAATGGGGAGGAGAGAGAGAGAGAGGGGTAAATGGGGAGGAGAGAGAGAGAGGGGTAAATGGGGAGGAGAGAGAGAGAGTGAGGGGTAAATGGGGAGGAGAGAGAGAGAGAGAGAAAAAGAGAGAGAGACGGGGAATAAGATGGGGAAAGAGAGAGGGAGATTGAAAGAGAGAGGTGGAAAGAGAGAGAGAGCAAGAGAGTGAGGGAGAGAGAGCAGCCTAGATGTGTCTGGCAGTGTTCTACACAGTAACAGAGTCAACATGTGACAGACCAGGTCACCTTTACTCAGATGGACACACACACACACACACACACACACACACACACACACACACACACACACACACACACACACAGGTCACCTTATCTCAGTGGTAATGTTCACCTGTCCAAGGCCATCTGGTCACTTCAGAACATACCTGTCAAAACAAAGCAACCTACTCCACCTCCACCCCTCTTCACCCTCCTCCTTCCTTTCTTTTCATCCTCCTCTTCCTCACTGTCTATCGGCTTACCGCGTGAGTCTGCGAGTGTGTGTGTGTGTGTGTGTGTGCATGTGTGTGTGTGGTGTCTGTGTGACCTAATGTGTGATGTTTGAGCGCTGGCCTCCTTGGTGCTGACAGGACAAACATTTCACTCTCCTCTCCTCTCCTCTCCTCTCCTCTCCTCTCCTCTCCTCTCCTCTCCTCTCCTCTCCTCTCCTCTCCTCTCCTCTCCTCTCCTCTCCTCTCCTCTCCTCTCCTCTCCTCTCCTCTCCTCCCTCTCCCTTCCTCCTCTCCTCTATACCTTCCACCTCTCCTCTCCTCTCCTTTCCTCCCCTCTCTCTTCCTCCTCCCCTCTCTCCCTTCCTCCTCCCCTCTCTCCCTTCCTCCTCTCCTCTCCTCCCATCTCTCCCTTCCTCCTCTCCTCTCTACCTTCCTTCTCTCCTCTCCTTTACTCCCCTCTCTCCCTTCCTCCTCCCCTCTCATCCCTTCCTCCTCTCCTCTCCTCTCCTCTCCTCTCCTCTCCTCTCCCCTCCCCCTCCCCTCCCCTCCTCTCCCCTCCCCTCCTCTCCTCTCCTCTCCTCCCCTCTCCTCTCCCTTCCGCTCCTCTCCTCTCCTCTCCTCTCCTCTCCTCTCCTCTCCTCTCCTCTCCTCTCCCCTCCTCTCCTCTCCTCTCCTCTCCTCCAGCTATATTAGAGTATGACTATATAATGATCTCAGAAGCCCAATAATGTTAAACGTAGAGAAAGACAATTAAGCGTCCCAAATGCCACCCTATCCCCTATGTAGTTCACTACTTTTAACTGGAGCCTTATTGGTCTTGGTCAAAAATAGTACACTTAATAGGGCATATGGTGCCGTCTGGGACGCAGTCAGACTCTCCAACGGTGCCGACATCAAACGACCCCATTATCATAACTACAGTATTTATGCACTGTGAGAATTAAAGTTCATTAGTTAAATTAGACCTGACTGATTCTGTGTGTTTCCACTGCTCAGAGACCAACTGAGAGGAAAAATAGTGGTTTCACTTTGTTTAGTAGAATCAGTCCCTCCAGGATTCCTGCAATTCTGCCGTCGCAGCATTTTATTTTGTTGTTAAAAACATTAACAAATTCAACCTGCAGTGTGAACATAGAAAGACTGAAAAACCCCATGATTGTGTAATGAAGGAATGACAGGAAGGTCACCTAACCTGGTGTCTGGTGTCTGGAGGATGTTTCAATGTAAATCCAACGCTGAAAATCCAGTGTTTCTATGTCAAACGGTTTTGTTAAAATTCAGTCTTCTGTGAAGTGTAATTTTAGGATGCTAACTCAACATTGAGTACATGTAAACTCTATATCTGACATGGAACAAGTGTCTTCTTTTCTTTAATCCCATAACCATGTGGGTGATATAGTTTTGTTTCTCAGTAGATGTGTTTAAGACTACCCAGAAACACTCTGTGTGACTCTGATTCAGCCCACTGCAGTAAGAAGTTTAAACAGACTATGTTTAACCCATTATTTAACTAGGCAAGTCAGGTTAAGAACAAATTCTTATTTTACAATGACGGCCTACCGGGGAACAGTGGGTTAACTGCCTCGTTCAGGGGGCAGAACGACAGATTTTTACCTTGTCAGCTCGGGGATTCGATCCAGAAAACCTTTTGGTTAGTGGTCCAGCGCTCTAACCACTAGGCCACCTGCTACCCTTAAGGGGTACTAGAGTAGAAGTACTCTGAAACGCCCAAAGTGGTTCTTTAATCTGAATATTGGTGTTTTTAAGAGAGTGTTGTAAAAACTATTTTTGGGGGGGTTTCAGTGCATGTCACAGGCAGCATCAAAACACACACCACATTTATGTTTTGAACAAATGTCTCTCATATAATCAAATGGTTAAGAAATTAAAATGGTTTCTAGCTTAATTAAGTTTTGATTGATGATAAAGGCCTGTAGCTGAAGTATTGATCGATTGATAAAGGCCTATAGCTAAAGTATTGATCGATTGATAAAGGCCTATAGTTTAAGTATTGATCGATTGATAAAGGCCTATAGCTGAAGTATTGATTGATGATAAAGGCCTATGGGGAGTATTGTTGTGGACTTCTGAACTTTTTCAATGTTTAATTTGGACAGATTAGAAACAGGAGTAGACAGAGAAGGAGTCAAAGTGGGACAGGCAGAAGTGGGTATTGAACCCCAAACTTCTGGTGCAGTAAAATGGATGTAAACAAATGTAATCTGGGGTACTTCAGAAAGATAAATGCAAGTCATAAAAAAAAGTGTTGATTTTATTTTTACCAAAACGATAAAGAATAAAATCCAGCTTAAAATGTTGCTAAAAATGTAAGTGAGTATGAGTATTAAAGCAGCTTGTTGTATCATCAGGTGTAAAGGATCATGACGAATGGATATCACAACCGTCAGGCAGAATGATGTTCAATGACGAGACAACCCCATTCCCATCCTGTAATCCTGTAATGCTCCCAGTTCCGACCCCATTCCCATCCTGTAATCCTGTAATGCTCCCAGTTCCGACCCCATTCCCATCCTGTAATCCTGTAATGCTCCCAGTTCCGACCCCATTCCCATCCTGTAATCCTGTAATGCTCCCAGTTCCGACCCCATTCCCATCCTGTAATCCTGTAATGCCCCCAGTTCCGACCCCATTCCCATCCTGTAATCCTGTAATGCTCCCAGTTCCGACCCCATTCCCATCCTGTAATCCTGTAATGCTCCCAGTTCCGACCCCATTCCCATCCTGTAATCCTGTAATGCCCCCAGTTCCGACCCCATTCCCATCCTGTAATCCTGTAATGCTCCCAGTTCCGACCCCATTCCCATCCTGTAATCCTGTAATGCTCCCAGTTCCGACCCCATTCCCATCCCGTAATCCTGTAACGCTAACAGTTCCGACCCCATTCCCATCCTGTAATCCTGTAATGCTCCCAGTTCCGACCCCATTCCCATCCTGTAATCCTGTAATGCTCCCAGTTCCGACCCCATTCCCATCCTGTAATCCTGTAATGCTCCCAGTTCCGACCCCATTCCCATCCTGTAATGCTGTAATGCTAACAGTTCCGACCCCATTCCCATCCTGTAATCCTGTAATGCTAACAGTTCCGACCCCATTCCCATCCTGTAATGCTAACAGTTCCGACCCCATTCCCATCCTGTAATCCTGTTATGCTCCCAGTTCCGACCCCATTCCCATCCTGTAATCCTGTAATGCTCCCAGTTCCGACCCCATTCCCATCCTGTAATCCTGTAATGCTCCCAGTTCCGACCCCATTCCCATCCTGTAATCCTGTAATGCTCCCAGTTCCGACCCCATTCCCATCCTGTAATGCTGTAATGCTCCCAGTTCCGACCCCATTCCCATCCTGTAATCCTGTAATGCTCCCAGTTCCGACCCCATTCCCATCCTGTAATCCTGTAATGCTCCCAGTTCCGACCCCATTCCCATCCTGTAATCCTGTAATGCTCCCAGTTCCAGTCAAGGTGTTACACAACACACTGTGACATGTTTCAGAACATCTCAAGATTATGTGTTTCAGCACTACAGCAAATTTAAAGTTTCTTCTCCTTCAAGTTTGTGGCAGCTCAGTTGCACCATGTTTTTTGAGTGTTACAAAGCACTTTGTTTTTAACAGTGTTCATATTATGCTAGGGCACATTAGACAAACCACCGCTGTGTTCCTGCATCAAACAGTCACGTTGTCGCAGTACTTTTTCTCATAAAATGGAACCCATCACAGCAGTACAAAAAAAAGAGGGATTGCAATTTCAACCAATCACTGCACATTTATCGATTGATATGGTTAAATCATGCCAAATGTGTGTGTGTGTGGTGTGTGTGTGTGTGTGTGTGTGTGTGTGTGTGTGTGTGTGAGTGCATGCATCTGTGTGTGCATGTGTGTGTAGTGATTAATAGCCAGTGTGTGTCTGTCAAGCGCCACCCCTCTGTGCCTGGCGGCAGACTAAGGTGACAGATGAGAGGGAGGCAGTCCACCTTTACCATCCTGGAACCAGGCCCAGACAAACACACACACACACACACACACACACACACACACACACACACACACACACACACACACACACACACACACACACACACACACACACACACACACACTGGGTGGGCTTTGATTGACATGGGGATACTGCAGGAAGTGATGGAGAGTGTATGTGTGTGTGTGTGTGTGTGTGTGTGTGTGTGTGTGTGTGTGTGTGTGTGTGTGTGTGTGTGTGTGATATCATTCCCCTCTACTCTCAGCTAGAGAGCATATCCTTCCTGAAGAAAATCTGCTCAGATAGAGAGGGGTAGAATATCTGTTAGGATGGAGAGGGGTAGATTATCTGTTAGGATGGAGAGGTGTAGATTATCTGTTAGGGTGGAGAGGGGTAGATTATCTGTTAGGATGGAGAGGGGTAGATAATCTGTTAGGATGGAGAGGGGTAGATTATCTGTTAGGATGGAGAGGGGTAGATTATCTGTTAGGATGGAGAGGGGTAGAATATCTGTTAGGATGGAGAGGTGTAGATTATCTTTTAGGATAGAGAGGGGTAGATTATCTGTTAGGATGGAGAGGGGTAGATTATCTGTTAGGATGGAGAGGGGTAGATTATCTGTTAGGATAGAGAGGGGTAGATTAACTGTTAGCATAGAGAGGGGTAGATTATCTGTTAGGATGGAGAGGGGTAGATTATCTGTTAGGATGGAGAGGGGTAGATTATCTGTTAGGATAGAGAGGGGTAGATTATGTGTTAGGATAGAGAGGGGTAGATTATCTGTTAGGATGGAGAGGGGTAGATTAACTGTTAGGATGGAGAGGGGTAGATTATCTGTTAGGATGGAGAGGGGTAGATTATCTGTTAGGATAGAGAGGGGTAGATTATCTGTTAGGATGGAGAGGGGTAGATTATCTGTTAGGATGGAGAGGGGTAGATTATCTGTTAGGATGGAGGGGGGTAGAATATCTGAGAGTGGTTTGACTTTTATGTCATCATTATTTTATTTGAGGGTTTTACATTTCATCACAGTATAGTTATGAACGTTCTTCAGTAGACTGACTCCCACTGAATCGTTCTATTCAGTAGACTGACTCCCACTGAATCGTTCTATTCAGTAGACTGACTCCCACTGAACGTTCTATTCAGTAGAATGACTCACTGAACGTTCTATTCAGTAGACTGACTCACTGAACGTACTATTCTGTAGACTGACTCCCACTGAATCGTTCTATTCAGTAGACTGACTCCCACTGAATCGTTCTATTCAGTAGACTGACTCCCACTGAATCGTTCTATTCAGTAGACTGACTCCCACTGAACGTACTATTCTGTAGACTGACTCCCACTGAATCGTTCTATTCAGTAGACTGACTCCCACTGAATTGTTCTATTCAGTAGACTGACTCCCACTGAATCGTTCTATTCAGTAGACTGACTCCCACTGAATCGTTCTATTCAGTAGACTGACTCACACTGAACGCTCTATTCAGTAGACTGACTCCCACTGAATCGTTCTATTCAGTAGACTGACTCCCACTGAATCGTTCTATTCAGTAGACTGACTCCCACTGAACGTTCTATTCAGTAGACTGACTCCCACTGAACGTTCTATTCAGTAGACTGACTCCCACTGAATCATTCTATTAAGTAGACTGACTCCCACTGCATCGTTCTATTCTGTAGACTGACTCCCACTGAATCGTTCTATTCTGTAGACTGACTCCCACTGAACGTTCTATTCAGTAGACTGACTCACTGAACGTTCTATTCTGTAGACTGACTCCCACTGAATCATTCTATTAAGTAGACTGACTCCCACTGCATCGTTCTATTCTGTAGACTGACTCCCACTGAACGTTCTATTCTGTAGACTGACTCCCACTGAACGTTCTATTCTGTAGACTGACTCCCACTGAATCATTCTATTAAGTAGACTGACTCCCACTGCATCGTTCTATTCTGTAGACTGACTCACTGAATGTTCTATTCTGTAGACTGACTCACACTGAATCATTCTAGTCTGTAGACTGACTCCCACTGAATCGTTCTATTCAGTAGACTGACTCCCACTGAATCGTTCTATTCAGTAGACTGACTCCCACTGAATCGTTCTATTCTGTAGACTGACTCCCACTGAACGTTCTATTCTGTAGACTGACTCACTGAACGTTCTATTCTGTAGACTGACTCACACTGAATCGTTCTATTCTGTAGACTGACTCACTGAATCGTTCTATTCTGTAGACTGACTCCCACTGAACGTTCTATTCTGTAGACTGTCTCACTGAACGTTCAATTCTGTAGACTGACTCCCACTGAATCATTCTATTCTGTAGACTGACTCCCACTGAATCGTTCTATTCAGTAGACTGACTCCCACTGACTCCCACTGAATCGTTCTATTCAGTAGACTGACTCACACTGAATCGTTCTATTCAGTAGACTGACTCCCACTGAACGCTCTATTCAGTAGACTGTCTCCCTCTGAATTGTTCTATTCATTAGACTGACTCACTGAACATTCTATTCAGTAGACTGACTCCAAATGAATCGTTCTATTCAGTAGACTGACTCACTGAACGTTCTATTCAATGAATTGTCAATTGGCACTGATGAAGAATTCCTAGTTTTGACGTAGTTCATAGTTTTGAGGTCGTTTTAAACTTTTTATTTTAATGAAATATTGCACCACATTTTCATGACAGTTTTGTTTGATGTATTTGATGGTTACATATGTTTCCCAAACAAGAAATCATAACTCTAGCTACTTATAATACAACCAATCTGGCTGCACAGGTGGTGTCGAGAGAGAGAGAGAGAGAGAGAGAGAGAGAGAGAGAGAGAGAGAGAGAGAGAGAGAGAGAGAGAGAGAGAGAGAGAGAGAGAGAGAGAGAGAGAGAGAGAGAGAGAGAGAGAGAGAGAGAGAGAGAGAGAGAGAGAGAGAGAGAGAGAGAGAGACACTGACTGACTGACTGACTGACTGACTGACTGACTGACTGACTGACTGACTGACTGACTGACTGACTGACTGACTGACTGACTGACTGACTGACTGACTGACTGACTGACTGACTGACTGACTGACTGACTGACAAAGTGACTGACTGACAAAGTGACTGACTGACAAAGTGACTGACTGACTGACTGACTGACTGACTGACAAAGTGACTGACTGACAAAGTGACTGACTGACAAAGTGACTGACTGACTGACTGACTGACTGACTGACTGACTGACTGACTGACTGACTGACTGACTGACTGACTGACTGACAAAGTGACTGACTGACAAAGTGACTGACTGACTGACTGACTGACTGACAAAGTGACTGACTGACTGACTGACTGACTGACAAAGTGACTGACTGACTGACTGACTGACTGACAAAGTGACTGACTGACTGACTGACAAAGTGACTGACTGACAAAGTGACTGACTAAGAGACTGACAAAGTGACTGACTGACAAAGTGACTGACTGACTGACTGACAAAGTGACTGACTGACTGACTGACTGACTGACTGACTGACTGACTGACTGACAAAGTGACTGACTGACTGACTGACTGACTGACTGACTGACTGACTGACTGACTGACTGACTGACAAAGTGACTGACTGACTGACTGACAAAGTGACTGACTGACTGACTAAGAGACTGACTGACTGACTGACTGACTGACTGACAAAGTGACTGACTGACAAAGTGACTGACTAAGAGACTGACAAAGTGACTGACTAAGAGACTGACAAAGTGACTGACTGACAAAGTGACTGACTGACTGACTGACAAAGTGACTGACTGACTGACTGACTGACTGACTGACTGACAAAGTGACTGACTGACTGACTGACTGACTGACTGACTGACTGACTGACTGACTGACTGACTGACTGACTGACTGACTGACTGACTGACAAAGTGACTGACTGACTGACTGACAAAGTGACTGACTGACTGACTGACAAAGTGACTGACTGACTGACAAAGTGACTGACAAAGTGACTGACTAAGAGACTGACTGACTGACTAAGAGACTGACTGACTGACTGACTGACTGACTGACTGACTGACTGACTGACTGACTGACTGACTGACTGACTGACTGACTGACAAAGTGACTGACTGACTGACTGACAAAGTGACTGACAAAGTGACTGACTAAGAGACTGACTGACTGACTGACTGACTGACTGACTGACTGACTGACTGACTGACTGACTGACTGACTGACTGACTGACTGACTGACAAAGTGACTGACTGACTGACTGACAAAGTGACTGACTGACTGACTGACAAAGTGACTGACTGACTGACTGACAAAGTGACTGACTAAGAGACTGACAAAGTGACTGACTGACTGACTGACAAAGTGACTGACTGACTGACTGACAAAGTGACTGACTAAGAGACTGACAAAGTGACTGACTGACTGACTAAGAGACTGACTGACTGACTGACTGACTGACTGACTGACTGACTGACTGACTGACAAAGTGACTGACTGACAAAGTGACTGACTAAGAGACTGACAAAGTGACTGACAAAGTGACTGACTGACTAAGAGACTGACTGACTGACTGACTGACTGACTGACTGACTGACTGACTGACTGACTGACTGACTGACTGACTGACTGACTGACTGACTGACAAAGTGACTGACTGACTGACTGACAAAGTGACTGACAAAGTGACTGACTAAGAGACTGACTGACTGACTAAGAGACTGACTGACTGACTGACTGACTGACTGACTGACTGACTGACTGACTGACTGACT
>NC_138293.1:102725000-102792500 GCF_965601325.2 Salmo salar
GTGGGGTGTGTTTGTGTTTGTGAACAGAGCCCCAGGACCAGCTTGCTTAGGGGACTCTTCTCCAGGTTCATCTCTCTGTAGGTAATGGCTTTGTTATGGAAGGTTTGTTTGGTTTGTATGTCACATTTTAAGAAGGCCCTTCTTGCCTTGTCTCTCAGATCGTTCACAGCTTTGTGGAAGTTACCCTGTGTCGCTGATGTTTAGGCCGAGGTATGTATAGTTTGTTGTGAGGGAGTTACCTGTGGCGCTGATGTTTAGGCCGAGGTATGTATAGTTTGTTGTGAGGCAGTTACCCTGTAGAGCTGATGTTTAGGCCGAGGTATGTATAGTTTGTTGTGAGGGAGTTACCTGTGGCGCTGATGTTTAGGCCGAGGTATGTATAGTTTGTTGTGAGGGAGTTACCCTGTAGTGCTGATGTTTAGGCCGAGGTATGTATAGTTTGTTGTGAGGGAGTTACCCTGTAGTGCTGATGTTTAGGCCGAGGTATGTATAGTTTGTTGTGAGGGAGTTACCCTGTGTCGCTGATGTTTAGGCCGAGGTATGTATAGTTTGTTGTGAGGGAGTTACCCTGTAGTGCTGATGTTTAGGCCGAGGTATGTATAGTTTGTTGTGAGGGAGTTACCCTGTAGTGCTGATGTTTAGGCCGAGGTATGTATAGTTTGTTGTGAGGGAGTTACCCTGTAGTGCTGATGTTTAGGCCGAGGTATGTATAGTTTGTTGTGAGGGAGTTACCCTGTAGAGCTGATGTTTAGGCCGAGGTATGTATAGTTTGTTGTGTGGAAGTGACCTGTAGTGCTGATGTTTAGGCCGAGGTATGTATAGTTTGTTGTGAGGGAGTTACCCTGTAGAGCTGATGTTTAGGCCGAGGTATGTATAGTTTGTTGTGAGGGAGTTACCCTGTGTCGCTGATGTTTAGGCCGAGGTATGTATAGTTTGTTGTGAGGGAGTTACCTGTAGAGCTGATGTTTAGGCCGAGGTATGTATAGTTTGTTGTGAGGGAGTTACCTGTAGTGCTGATGTTTAGGCCGAGGTATGTATAGTTTGTTGTGAGGGAGTTACCCTGTAGTGCTGATGTTTAGGCCGAGGTATGTATAGTTTGTTGTGAGGGAGTTACCCTGAAGTGCTGATGTTTAGGCCGAGGTATGTATAGTTTGTTGTGAGGGAGTTACCCTGTAGTGCTGATGTTTAGGCCGAGGTATGTATAGTTTGTTGTGAGGGAGTTACCCTGTAGTGCTGATGTTTAGGCCGAGGTATGTATAGTTTGTTGTGAGGGAGTTACCCTGTAGTGCTGATGTTTAGGCCGAGGTATGTATAGTTTGTTGTGTGGGAGTTACCCTGTGTCGCTGATGTTTAGGCCGAGGTATGTATAGTTTGTTGTGAGGGAGTTACCTGTAGTGCTGATGTTTAGGCCGAGGTATGTATAGTTTGTTGTGAGGGAGGAGTTACCTGTAGTGCTGATGTTTAGGCCGAGGTATGTATAGTTTGTTGTGAGGGAGTTACCTGTAGTGCTGATGTTTAGGCCGAGGTATGTATAGTTTGTTGTGAGGGAGTTACCCTGTAGTGCTGATGTTTAGGCCGAGGTATGTATAGTTTGTTGTGAGGGAGGAGTTACCTGTAGTGCTGATGTTTAGGCCGAGGTATGTATAGTTTGTTGTGAGGAAGTTACCCTGTAGAGCTGATGTTTAGGCCGAGGTATGTATAGTTTGTTGTGTGCTCCAAGGCAACGGTGTCTAGATGGAATTTGTATTTGTGGTCCTGGCGATTGGACCTTTTTTAGAACACCATTATTTTAGTCTTACTGAGATTTACTGTCAGGGCCCAGGTCTGGCACAATCTGTGCTGAAGATCTCTCTCCTTCTCTCTCTCTATCTCCCTTTCTCTCTCTCTATCTCTCTCCCTCCCTCTCTCTCTCTATCTCCCTTTCTCTCTCTCTATCTCTCTCCCTCCCTCTCTCTCTCTATCTCCCTTTCTCTCTCTCTATCTCTCTCCCTCCCTCTCTCTCTATCTCCCTTTCTCTCTCTCTATCTCTCTCCCTCCCTCTCTCTCTATCTCCCTTTCTCTCTCTCTATCTCTCTCCCTCCCTCTCTCTCTCTATCTCCCTTTCTCTCTCTCTATCTCTCTCCCTCCCTCTCTCTCTATCTCCCTTTCTCTCTTTCTATCTCTCTCCCTCCCTCTCTCTCTATCTCCCTTTCTCTCTCTCTATCTCTCTCCCTCCCTCTCTCTCTATCTCCCTTTCTCTCTCTCTATCTCTCTCCCTCCCTCTCTCTCTATCTCCCTTTCTCTCTCTCTATCTCTCTCCCTCCCTCTCTCTATCTCCCTTTCTCTCTTTCTCTTTCTTTGTCTCTCTCTATATCTCCCTGTCTCTCTCTCCCTGTCTCTCTCTCTATCTCCCTGTCTCTCTCTCCCTCTATCTCTCTCTCTCTCGCTCTCTCTCTCGTTCCTCTCCTTTTCTCTCTCTCTCTCTCTCTCTCTCTCTGTCTCTCTCCCTCCCTCTCTCTTGCTCTCACTCTCTCTCTCCCTCTCTCCATCTCCCTCTATCCCTCTCTCTGTCTCTCTCCCTCCCTTTCTCTTGCTCTCTCTATCTCTCTCTCTATCTGATTTGATTTGATTGAATCCAATTCAAAGGTCTTTATTGACATGGGAATCATATGTTTACATTGCCAAAGCAAGTAGAATAGACAATAAGTGAAAGGGATATAAGGCAAATAAAAATCTGAAATCAACAGTAAATATTACGCTCAAAAGTTTCAAAATAATACAGGCATGTAAGATGTTTTTTTTATTATCTATGTACAGTGTTGTAACAATGTGCAAGGAGTTGAAGTAAGACAGGGAACATAAATAAATAGATAAATATAGGTGGATTTTACAATGTTGTTTGTTCTCCACTGGTTGCCCTTTTCTCATGACAACGGGATAAAGAATCCTGCTGCTGTGATCCCACACCGCGATATTTCACCTAACAACTATATCAACGTTTGATTTAGTTTCATATTCTTCTCTCTCTCTGTCTCTCTCTCTCTCTCCCTCCTCTCTCTCTCTCCCCCTCTCTCCTCCCCTCTCTCTCTCTCTCTCTCTCTCTCTCTCTCTCTCTCTCTCTCCCTCCTCTCTCTCTCCCCCTCTCTCCTCCCCTCTCTCTCTCTCTCTCTCTCTCTCCCCTCTCTCCTCTCCCTCTCTCTCTCCCCCCTCTCTCTCTCCAGATGGATGGTTAAGGTCAGTCTATCCACGCTCTGACAGTTTTCTGCATCAGTTTGATTGACAGCTGTTGTTCAAAGGGAAATAGTGGCTGTGATTGACAGCTTCTGGCTCCTCGATCTCCTGATATCTGGCCTTTGACACAGCATCAGATAGAACACATAAACCCGGGGAGTTCCAGAACTTTCTGTCTGTCTGCCTGCCTGCCTGCCTGCCTGCCTGCCTGCCTGCCTGCCTGCTTGTCTGTCTCCGTCTCTGTACAACATCAACAGCAACAGATAGAACACAGAAACCCGGGGAGTTCCAGAACTTTCTGTCTGTCTGTCTGTCTGTCTGTCTGTCTGTCTGTCTGTCTGTCTGTCTGTCTGTCTGTCTGTCTGTCTGTCTGTCTGCCTACCTCTCTGCCTGCCTGTCTACGTCTCTGTACAACATCAAAGCAACAGCTATCTGAGAGAGGAAAAACAACAGCCTGTCCATGTGTTGTTTTAGTCTCCAAGACCAAACAACACTGAGGATGAGGAGGCAGTGAAATGTTGAAGATTACATCTCCAGTAGTAGATAAGACATTAAAAGAACAGGCAGAGTGTTTGATGATGATGTGGTCCAGCTAAGAGAGAGTTCTGTGTTTGATAATGATAATGTCTTCAAGCTAAGAGAAAGTTCTGTATTTGATAATGATAATGTCTTCAAGCTAAGAGAGAGTTCTGTGTTTGATAATGATAATGTCTTCAAGCTAAGAGAGAGTTCTGTGTTTGATAATGATAATGTCTTCAAGCTAAGAGAGAGTTCTGTGTTTGATAATGATAATGTCTTCAAGCTAAGAGAGAGTTCTGTGTTTGATAATGATAATGTCTTCAAGCTAAGAGAGAGTTATGTGTTTGATAATGATAATGTCTTCAAGCTAAGAGAGAGTTCTGTGTTTGATAATGATAATGTCTTCAAGCTAAGAGAGAGTTCTGTGTTTGATAATGATAATGTCTTCAAGCTAAGAGAGAGTTCTGTGTTTGATAATGATAATGTCTTCAAGCTAAGAGAGAGTTCTGTGTTTGATAATGATAATGTCTTCAAGCTAAGAGAGAGTTCTGTGTTTGATAATGTCTTCAAGCTAAGAGAGAGTTCTGTGTTTGATAATGAACGACATTTGAACATTTAGATTTTTGTAATCGGTGCCAATGAGACGTCTGTTACCAAATGTTGTTGAACTGTCATGATTCGTTGTTCTACGTGTCGGATACGCTTGTTCTACGTTGTAACGTATTTCTATGTGATACGTTACAAACCGGTGCTTCCTGCTGAACACACACCTGGTATGTCTCTTGTCTTGTGCTGTAGAGTTGTGTAGTTGTGTTGTGTAGTTGTTGTGTAATTGTATTGTGTAGTTGTTGTGTTGTGTAGTGTCGTTGTTGTGTAATTGTATTGTGTAGTTGTTGTGTTGTGTAGTTGTGTTGTGTCGTTGTTGTGTAATTGTATTGTGTAGTTGTTGTGTTGTGTAGTTGTGTTGTGTCGTTGTTGTGTAATTGTATTGTGTAGTTGTATTGTGTAGTTGTTGTGTTGTGTAGTTGTGTTGTGTCGTTGTTGTGTAATTGTATAGTGTAGTTGTTGTGTTGTGTAGTTGTATTGTGTAGTTGTTGTGTTGTGTAGTTGTGTAGTTGTTGTGTAGTTGTGTTGTGTAGGTGTGTTGTGTAGTTGTGTTGTGTAGTTGTGTTGTGTAGTTGTGTTGTGTAGTTGTGTTGTGTAGTTGTGTTGTGTTGTGTAGTTGTGTTGTGTTGTGTAGTTGTTGTATTCTGTAGTTGTGTTGTGTAGTTGTATTGTGTTGTTGCTGTGTAGTTGTGTTGTGTAGTTGTTGTATTGTGTAGTTGTGTTGTGTAGTTGTTGAGTAGTTGTATTGTGTAGTTGTGTTGTGTATATGTATAGTGTAGTTGTGTTGTGTAGTTGTTGAGTAGTAATGTTGTGTATATGTATAGTGTAGTTGTGTTGTGTAGTTGTGCTGTGTAGTTGTGCTGTGTAGTTGTATTGTGTAGTTGTATTGTGTAGTTGTGCTGTGTAGTTGTATTATGTAGTTGTTGTGTAGTTGTTGTGTAGTTGTGCTGTGTAGTTGTGTTGTGTAGTTGTGTTGTGTAGTTGTGTTGTGTAGTTGTGCTGTGTATATGTATAGTGTAGATGTATTGTGTAGTTGTGTTGTGTAGTTGTGTTGTGTAGTTGTGTTGTGTAGTTGTATTGTGTAGTTGTATTGTGTAGTTGTGTAGTTGTATTGTGTCGTTGTGTTGTGTAGTTGTATTGTGTAGTTGTGTTGTGTAGTTGTGTTGTGTAGTTGTATTGTGTAGTTGTGTTGTGTAGTTGTGTTGTGTAGTTGTGCTGTGTAGTTGTTTTGTGTAGTTGTGTTGTGTAGTTGTGTTGTGTAGTTGTGTTGTGTAGTTGTGTTGTGTAGTTGTATTGTGTAGTTGTATTGTGTAGTTGTGTAGTTGTATTGTGTCGTTGTGTTGTGTAGTTGTATTGTGTAGTTGTGTTGTGTAGTTGTGTTGTGTAGTTGTGTTGTGTAGTTGTGTTGTGTAGTTGTGCTGTGTAGTTGTTTTGTGTAGTTGTGTTGTGTAGTTGTGTTGTGTAGTTGTATTGTGTAGTTGTATTGTGTAGTTGTATTGTGTAGTTGTGTAGTTGTATTGTGTTGTTGTGTTGTGTAGTTGTATTGTGTAGTTGTGTTGTGTAGTTGTGTTGTGTAGTTGTATTGTGTAGTTGTATTGTGTAGTTGTGTTGTGTAGTTGTGCTGTGTAGTTGTGCTGTGTAGTTGTTTTGTGTAGTTGTGTTGTGTAGTTGTGTTGTGTAGTTGTATTGTGTAGTTGTATTGTGTAGTTGTATTGTGTAGTTGTATTGTGTAGTTGTATTGTGTAGTTGTATTGTGTAGTTGTATTGTGTAGTTGTATTGTGTAGTTGTATTGTGTAGTTATATTGTGTAGTTGTATTGTGTAGTTGTATTGTGTAGTTGTGTAGTTGTATTGTGTAGTTGTGTTGTGTAGTTGTGCTGTGTAGTTGTATTGTGTAGTTGTATTGTGTAGTTGTGTTGTGTAGTTGTATTGTGTAGTTGTGTTATGTAGTTGTGTTGTGTAGTTGTATTGTGTAGTTGTATTGTGTAGTTGTATTGTGTAGTTGTATTGTGTAGTTGTGCTGTGTATATGTATAGTGTAGATGTATAGTGTAGATGTATTGTGTAGTTGTGTTGTGTAGTTGTGTTGTGTTGTGTAGTTGTGTTGTGTAGTTGTGCTGTGTAGTTGTATTGTGTAGTTGTGTTGTGTAGTTGTGTTGTGTAGTTGTGCTGTGTAGTTGTATTGTGTAGTTGTGTTGTGTAGTTGTATTGTGTAGTTGTGTTGTGTAGTTGTGTTGTGTAGTTGTATTGTGTAGTTGTATTGTGTAGTTGTGTTGTGTAGTTGTGCTGTGTAGTTGTATGGTGTAGTTGTATTGTGTAGTTGTATTGTGTAGTTGTGTTGTGTAGTTGTGCTGTGTAGTTGTATTGTGTAGTTGTATTGTGTAGTTGTATTGTGTAGTTGTATTGTGTAGTTGTATTGTGTAGTTGTGCTGTGTAGTTGTATTGTGTAGTTGTATTGTGTAGTTGTGCTGTGTAGTTGTAATGTGTAGTTGTATTGTGTAGTTGTGTTGTGTAGTTGTGCTGTGTAGTTGTGTTGTGTAGTTGTGCTGTGTAGTTGTATGGTGTAGTTGTATTGTGTAGTTGTGCTGTGTAGTTCTATTGTGTAGTTGTGTTGTGTAGTTGTGCTGTGTAGTTGTATTGTGTAGTTGTATTGTGTAGTTGTGTTGTGTAGTTGTGTTGTGTAGTTGTATTGTGTAGTTGTATTGTGTAGTTGTATTGTGTAGTTGTGTTGTGTAGTTGTGTTGTGTAGTTGTGTTGTGTAGTTGTGCTGTGTAGTTGTATTGTGTAGTTGTATTGTGTAGTTGTATTGTGTAGTTGTATTGTGTAGTTGTATTGTGTAGTTGTGTTGTGTAGTTGTATTGTGTAGTTGTATTGTGTAGTTGTGTTGTGTAGTTGTATTGTGTAGTTGTGTTGTGTAGTTGTGTTGTGTAGTTGTATTGTGTAGTTGTATTGTGTAGTTGTGTTGTGTAGTTGTGTTGTGTAGTTGTATTGTGTAGTTGTATTGTGTAGTTGTATTGTGTAGTTGTGTTGTGTAGTTGTATTGTGTAGTTGTATTGTGTAGTTGTGTTGTGTAGTTGTGTGGTGTAGTTGTGTGGTGTAGTTGTGTGGTGTAGTTGTATGGTGTAGTTGTATTGTGTAGTTGTATTGTGTAGTTGTGCTGTGTAGTTGTATTGTGTAGTTGTATTGTGTAGTTGTATTGTGTAGTTGTATTGTGTAGTTGTGTTGTGTAGTTGTGTTGTGTAGTTGTATTGTGTAGTTGTGTTGTGTAGTTGTATTGTGTAGTTGTATTGTGTAGTTGTATTGTGTCTAATCCCTGTTTCAGTTTCAGATCATCTATTGTGACCTACTTGGAGAGAAACTCTAACTCACGCTGTGATGCCTGGTTAAAAATAGCACTCAAACACACACACACACACACACACACACACACACACACACACACACACACACACACACACACACACACACATGCACATACCCGCGAGCACGCAGAGAAACAAGAAAGCACCCAAATGCATGGGGCAATGGGCACAAAACCATGCACTCACACACACACACACACGTGCGCACACGCTTATTCACAAACGCAGGCACACACACACACACACACACACACACACACACACACACACACACACACACACACACACAGACACACACACACACACACAGACACACACACACACACACACACACTGCTGACGACAGTATGACCTGACACTTTATTAAACCAACATCATTCATGAAGACGGCTGTTTCTTCCCGACTGCTACCAGGACGGCACATGTTGCTGAGTGCTGAGTGAATCCCCAGAGACAGGGGACATCTGGTTGGGGGGGTAGACAGGGGACATCTGGTTGGGGAGGTAGACAGGGGACATCTTGTTGGGGGTAGACAGGGGACATCTGGTTGGGGGGGTAGACAGGGGACATCTTGTTGGGAGTAGACAGGGGACATCTGGTTGGGGGGTAGACAGGGGACATCTTGTTGGGAGGTAGACAGGGGACATCTGGTTGGGGGGGAGACAGGGGACATCTTGTTGGGAGGTAGACAGGGGACATCTGGTTGGGGGGGAGACAGGGGACATCTTGTTGGGAGGTAGACAGGGGACATCTGGTTGGGGGGGAGACAGGGGACATCTTGTTGGGAGGTAGACAGGGGACATCTGGTTGGGGGGTAGACAGGGGACATCTTGTTGGGAGGTAGACAGGGGACATCTTGTTGGGGGGTAGACAGGAGACATCTGGTTGGGGGGAGACAGGAGACATCTGGTTGGGGGTAGACAGGGGACATCTGGTTGGGGGTAGACAGGGGACATCTGGTTGGGGGGGAGACAGGGGACATCTGGTTGGGGGGGAGACAGGGCACATCTGGTTGGGGGTAGACAGGGGACATCTGGTTGGGGGGGAGACAGGGGACATCTGGTTGGGGGGGTAGACAGGGGACATCTGGTTGGGGGGGAGACAGGGGACATCTGGTTGGGGGGGAGACAGGGGACATCTTGTTGGGGGGAGACAGGAGACATCTGGTTGGGGGGGAGACAGGAGACATCTGGTTGGGGGGGTAGACAGGGGACATCTGGTTGGGGGTAGACAGGGGACATCTGGTTGGGGGGTAGACAGGGGACATCTGGTTGGGGGGAGACAGGGGACATCTTGTTGGGGGGAGACAGGGGACATCTGGTTGGGGGTAGACAGGGGACATCTTGTTGGGGGGAGACAGGGGACATCTTGTTGGGGGGAGACAGGGGACATCTTGTTGGGGGGAGACAGGGGACATCTTGTTGGGGGGAGACAGGGGACATCTTGTTGGGGGGAGACAGGGGACATCTTGTTGGGGGGAGACAGGGGACATGGGATCCTCAAAACGTTCTACAGCTGCACCTTGGAGAACATCTTGACTCGTTGCATCACCTCTATCGATGGCAACATTTTGGCTTCCGACCAACGACGTTACAGATCCCAATGTCTTCTGGTGCGGACGGCCCGGTTCACTATCCCTCCTTCCCTGATCCCAATGTCTTCTGGAGCATCTCAGGGTAGAGGGGGAAGGCAACCACAACAAAAAAGAGAGTGATATTTTGTTACATAAAGAGAGTGATATGTTGTTACATAATTCTGTCTCTCCACTCTTTTTCCACCATGTCCACCGTTCTCCTCTCTTCCTCCTCCTCTCTCCTCTCTCATTTCTCCTCTTCACCTCTCCTCTCTCCTCTCTTCCTCCTCCTCCTCTCCTCTCTCTTCTCCTCTCTTCCTCCTCCTCTCCTCTCTCTTCTCTTCTCTTCTCTTCTCTTCTCTTCTCTTCCTCTCATCTCTCTTCTCTTCCTCATCTCCTCTCTTCCTCCTCCTCTCCTCTCTCTTCTCTTCTCTTCCTCTCATCTCTCCTCTCTTCCTCATCCTCTCCTCTCTCCTCTCTTCCTCCTCCTCCTCTCATCTCTCATTTTTCCTCTTCACCTCTCTCCTCTCTTCCTCCTCCTCCTCTCCTCTCTCCTCTCTTCCTCCTCCTCCTCTCATCTCTCATTTCTCCTCTTTGCCTCTCCTCTCTCCTCTCTTCCTCCTCCTCCTCTCCTCACTCGTCTCTCCTCTCCTCATACTCCTCCTCCTCTCCTTTCTTCCTCTCTTCTCCATCCTCTTCTCCCTCCTCTCTCCTCTCTTCCATCCACCCTCCTCTCTCTCCTCTCTCTTGTTCCCTAATCCTCATTTTCTCCAGTCAGTGCTGTAACTATGCTACTATGCTTCATTCTTAGACATAATAGAATTAGAGACGATCGCTGCCATCAAAACGTTCCCTTTTAATCTGTTGTCCTGTTAAATGACTGGGTGATGTTTGATGATGTCGTCAGTGGACTTCCAGTATCCAGTGAAAGGAGGCCTAGTACAGTGTCTGTGTAGACAATGCAGCTGTTCATATGGAGACCTTTTGTTGTGGTTCAGACACACACACACACACGCACACACACACACACACACACACACACACACACACACACACACACACACACACACACACACACACACACACACACACACACACACACACACACACACACACACACACACAGAGAGAGACAAAACACACATAAACACACACACACAGAGAAACACACATAAACACACACACACACACACATACGCATACACACAGAGAGAGAGAAACACACATAAACACACACAAACACACCCACACACACACACACACACACACACACACACACACACACACACACACACACACACACACACACACACACACACATTAACTCACATTAACACACACACACAGAGAGAGAAACACACATAAACACACACACAGAAACACACACACACACATTGTTATGGTGTGAAATAGCAGTGTGTGTTGACTGAAATACTGAAATATTTTCCCGTGTCGTCTGGTTATCCACCAGATGTGCTTCATGACATTTTTTGAGGGACTTTTACCTCTGGAGTTGACATTGTGCTTATAAAATGTTTTTAAATCAAGAATAAATATTTAACTCTGTAGGAACAATATAATCAAACCATTTCCCCTTTATAAGTGATACATCTGACTTGCCCACATTCAGCTCCACTGCACTTTTCCACTCCAAGGAGCATTGGAGGAATCGCTCATGAAAACTGCTGCTTTATTGTGTTTGCTTCCATTCATAACAGGAACAAACGTACCCCGTAGTTAAACCATCAGGACAGGTCATATTTGAACCTCAAAAGATATTGTTGAACTTGTGGTTGCCCCACTTCACACAGAGGAGACTATTTGATACCTTGACACAAAGTAGATACCTTGACACAAAGTAATCCGAGCACAGCGCATAGATTTTTGGAGGTTTTCTCTCAGGAAAGACTTATCCCTTAAGCATCAGTTCATTTAACATTTTACCCGCAACTGATGAAGGTATTTTGGACTCCTTATAGCTTTGTGGACTATACGCTTTGAAGTTAAACACAGATTTTTTTTTAATGCGAATTGTTCGACAGACCAACAGCTTTGGAAAAAACTTTGCAGTCTCTGGCAGTTAAGCATCAACTAATGCACACAATCTGTTTGGCAGAGATGTTGTCAAACCTGCCTTCTCTGTGTCACAAAGCTGTCCATGGTGGCTTTAGACGTGTTAAAATGACTTCCTTCTCTGTCACAAAGCTGTCCATGGTGGCTTTAGACGTGTTAAAATGACTTCCTTCTCTGTCACAAAGCTGTCCATGGTGGCTTTAGACGTGTTAAAATGACTTCCTTCTCTGTCACAAAGCTGTCCATGGTGGCTTTAGACGTGTTAAAATGACTTCCTTCTCTGTCACAAAGCTGTCCCCAGTGGCTTTAAAATGACTTCCTTCTCTGTCACAAAGCTGTCCCCAGTGGCTTTAAAATGACTTCCTTCTCTGTCACAAAGCTGTCCATGGTGGCTTTAGACGTGTTAAAATGACTTCCTTCTCTGTCACAAAGCTGTCCATGGTGGCTTTAGACGTGTTAAAATGACTTCCTTCTCTGTCACAAAGCTGTCCCCAGTGGCTTTAAAATGACTTCCTTCTCTGTCACAAAGCTGTCCCCAGTGGCTTTAAAATGACTTCCTTCTCTGTCACAAAGCTGTCCATGGTGGCTTTAGACGTGTTAAAATGACTTCCTTCTCTGTCACAAAGCTGTCCCCAGTGGCTTTAAAATGACTTCCTTCTCTGTCACAAAGCTGTCCACGGTGGCTTTAAAATGACTTCCTTCTCTGTCACAAAGCTGTCCATGGTGGCTTTAGACGTGTTAAAATGACTTCCTTCTCTGTCACAAAGCTGTCCCCAGTGGCTTTAACCTGTTGGGTCTAGGGGGCAGCATTTGCACGTCTGGATAAAAAAAATGTACCCGATTTAATCTGGTTACTAATCCTACCCAGTAACTAGAATATGCATATACTTATTATATATGGATAGAAAACACTCTAAAGTTTCTAAAACTGTTTGAATGGTGTCTGTGAGTATAACAGAACTCATTTGGCAGGCAAAACCCTGAGACATTTTCTGACAGGAAGTGGATACCTGATGTGTTGTATTGACTTTAAACCTATCCCATTGAAAAACACAGGGGCTTAGGAATATTTTGGCACTTCCTATTGCTTCCACTAGATGTCACCAGCCTTTACAAAGTGTTTTGAGTCTTCTGGAGGGAGATCTGACCGAACAAGAGCCATGGAACGATGATGTCCCATTAGACACCTGGCGCGCGAGTTCATGTTGGGTACCCTCGTTCCAATACGTTATAAAAGAGTATGCATTCGTCCACCTTGAATATTATTCATGTTCTGGTTAAAAAAGGCCCTAATGATTTATGCTATACAACGTTTGACATGTTTGAACGAACGGAAATATATTTTTTCCCCTCGTTCATGACGAGAAGTCCGGCTGGCTTACATCATGTGCTAACGAGACGGAGATTTTTGGACATAAATGATGAGCTTTTTTGAACAAAACTACATTCGTTATGGACCTGTGATACCTGGAAGTGACATCTGATGAAGAGAATCAAAGGTAATGGATTATTTACATAGTATTTTCGATTTTAGATCTCCCCAACATGACGTCTAGTCTGTATCGCAACGCGTATTTTTCTGGGCGCAGTGCTCAGATTATTGCAAAGTGTGATTTCCCAGTAAGGTTATTTTTAAATCTGGCAAGTTGATTGCGTTCAAGAGATGTAAATCTATAATTCTTTAAATGACAATATAATATTTTACCAATGTTTTCTAATTTTAATTATTTAATTTCTGACGCTGACTTGACTGCCGGTTATTGGAGGGAAACGATTTCCTCAACATCAATGCCATAGTAAAACGCTGTTTTTGGATATAAATATGAACTTGATAGAACTAAAAATGCATGCATTGTCTAACATAATGTCCTAGGAGTGTCATCTGATGGAGATTGTAAAAGGTTAGTGCATCATTTTAGCTGGTTTTATGGTTTTGGTGACCCTGTCTTTGACTTGACAAAACATTACACACAACTCTTGTAAATGTACTGTCCTAACATACTCTAAATTTATGCTTTCGCCGTAAAACCTTTTTGAAATCGTAAAACGTGGTTAGATTAAGGAGATGTTTATCTTTCAAATGGTGTAAAATAGTTGTATTTTTGAAAAATTTGAATTTTGACATTTATTTGGATTCAAATTTGCCGCTCTTGAAATGCACCTGCTGTTGATGGAGTGCACCACGGGTGGCACGCTAGCGTCCCACCTAGCCCCAAGAGGTTAAAATGACTTCCTTCTCTGTCATAAAGCTGTCCCCAGTGGCTTTAAAATGACTTCCTTCTCTGTCACAAAGCTGTCCATGGTGGCTTTAAAATGACTTCCTTCTCTGTCACAAAGCTGTCCCCAGTGGCTTTAAAATGACTTCCTTCTCTGTCACAAAGCTGTCCCCAGTGGCTTTAAAATGACTTCCTTCTCTGTCACAAAGCTGTCCCCAGTGGCTTTAAAATGACTTCCTTCTCTGTCACAAAGCTGTCCATGGTGGCTTTAAAATGACTTCCTTCTCTGTCACAAAGCTGTCCCCAGTGGATTTAAAATGACTTCCTTCTCTGTCACAAAGCTGTCCATGGTGGCTTTAGACGTGTTAAAATGACTTCCTTCTCTGTCACAAAGCTGTCCCCAGTGGCTTTAAAATGACTTCCTTCTCTGTCACAAAGCTGTCCCCAGTGGATTTAGACGTGATAAAGGACAACATAAAGGAAGTAGTATGAAGAACATGTCCAGATGAGACGTGTTCAGTTGGTTCATTTCCTACAATAGTACCAGTTGGAGAAACCAAACTTTTAGTTTGTTTTGTTTATAAACTCAAGAGGACAGTTATTATCATGTTATAACCACTCCGTTATAAATGGTAGATTATCAGACACTCAACAAACAAGGTCTGATTTCATTATAACTGAAACAGGATACAAGTGGGAAATATAAAGATCCAGTCCATTTAAACTATTTGGAGGCCCCTTACACTTCAGGGTTGTGATGTAAATATTCTAGCTAAATGTTTAGCGCGCAGAATTAAAAAGGTTTTTGTCGGATATTATTCATTCTAATCAGCCATTTTTTTTTATTTACATGGACGATACATTGGTGATAATATAAGACAAGTACTGGAAACAATAGAACACTATGAAATATCTGGGACACCAGGCCTGGTTTTCATTGCTGATTTTGAAAAGGCTTTTTGATAAAGTACGACTGGAATTTAAATATACAGCGCCTTCGGAAAGTATTCAGACCCGTTAACTTTTTCCCCTCATTTTTGTTAAATTACGGCCTTTTTCTAAAATAAAAATCGCCTCATTAATCTAAACTCAATAACAGCATAATGACAAAGCAAAAACAAGTTTAGACATTTTTGCAAATTGATTAAAAAAAAAACAACTTCAATATCACATTTACATAAGTATTCAGACCCTTTTCTCAGGTACTTTGTTGAAGCATCTTTGGCAGCGATTACAACCTTGAGTCTTCTTGGGTATGACGCTACAAGCTTGGCACACCTATAATTGCTGGGATTCTCCAATTCATCTCTACTGATCCTCTCAAGCTCTGTCAGGTTAGATGGGGAGCGTTGCTACACAGCTATTTTCAGGTCTCTCCAGAGATGTTCGATCGGGTTCATGTCCGGGCTCTGGCTGGGCCACTCAAGGACATTCAGAGACTTGTCCCGCTGTATTGGCTGTGTGACTGGCTGGGTTTAATATAGTTCTATATACTGTATTAATTATGTGTATATGCAACATTGTCCACTCAGCTAAAGCGTAGGAATTGACTGAGGGCCCCAACTCAAACCTTGTTATCTCAGTTCAAGGCCGGGATTCATTCAAAGGGGTGTTGCACTTCCTGTTTTTTCAGGAAATTGCCTTTAGAAGGTGCATTGCTCAGCGGCTAACGTTACTCCTCCATTTGATATTTACTGAGATAAATGTAGTATTATTTACAGAGATAAATGCAGTATTATTTACTGAGATGAATGCAGTACTATTTGCTGAGATTCATGCAGTATTATGTACTGAGATAAATGCAGTATTATTTACTGAGATAAATGCAGTATTATTTACTGAGATAAATGCAGTATTATTTACTGAGATAAATGCAGTACAATTTACTGAGATAAATGCAGTATTATTATTGAGATAAATGCAGTGTTATTTACTGAGATAAATGCAGTATTATTTACTGAGATAAATTCAGTAATATTTACTGAGATAAATGCAGTATTATTATTGAGATAAATGCAGTGTTATTTACTGAGATAAATGCAGTATTATTTACTGAGATAAATGCAGTATTATTTACTGAGATAAATGCAGTATTATTTACTGAGATAAATGCAGTATTATTTACTGAGATAAATGCAGTATTATTTACTGAGATAAATGCAGTATTATTTACTGAGATAAATACAATATTATTTAGTGAGATAAATGCAGTATTATTTACTGAGATAAATGCGGTATTATTTACTGAGATAAATGCAGTATTATTTACTGAGATAAATGCGGCATTATTTACTGAGATAAATGCAGTATTATTTACTGAGATAAATGCAGTATTATTTACTGAGATAAATGCAGTATTATTTACTGAGATAAATGCAGTATTATTTACTGAGATAAATGCAGTATTATTTACTGAGATAAATGCAATATTATTTACTGAGATAAATGCAGTATTATTTACTAAGATGAATGCAGTATTATTTACTGAGATAAATGCAGTATTATTTACTGAGATAAATGCAGTGTTATTTACTGAGATAAATGCAGTGTTATTTACTGAGATGAATGCAGTATTATTTACTGAGATGAATGCAGTATTATTTACTAAGATGAATGCAGTATTATTTACTGAGATAAATGCAGTATTATTTACTGAGATAAATGCAGTATTATTTACTGAGATAAATGCAGTATTATTTACTAAGATGAATGCAGTATTATTTACTGAGATAAATGCAGTATTATTTACTGAGATAAATGCAGTATTATTTACTGAGATTCAACTATTGTCTGTGACTTCCATTAACTGTAACAGAAACAAACCCTCTGTCTCTAGCATTCTGTATTGCATAATGAGATCTACAACTATAAGCAGGGTGGTAAACGGCCTGAAACATGGAAACAATATTCCAATAACCCAACTCCCACAGAGGAAAGACATAAATAAATAGAGAGTGTGTGTGTGTGTGTGTGTGTGTGTGTGTGTGTGTGTGTGTGTGTGTGTGTGTGTGTGTGTTCACAGGGGGATCAGCTAGCTAGTTACTGATGTTGTGGTGCTTCTGTTCTCTTCAGCTAATTCAACATTGATTGTCTTAGTTTTCACTGAGTGGTTTTCATCTTTGCTCAAACAGAGAGATAATTGAGAGAGAGAGAGAGAGAGGGAGAGAGAGACAGAGACAGAGAGAGAGACAGAGAGAGAGACAGAGAGAGCGAGATAGGGATTGAGAGAGCGAGATAGGGATAGAGAGAGAGAGAGAGAGAGAGAGACAGAGAGAGAGACAGAAACAGAGAGAGAGGCAGAGAGAGAGAGATACTCTCTTGGGGAATATAAGGACTACTAATACTTCTTAATACTATTGGCTGTTTATCTGTCTCCTCACCTCCCCTCCTCTCCTCTCCTGGCTGTTTATCTGTCTCCTCACCTCCCCTCCTCTCCTCTCCTGGCTGTTTATCTGTCTCCTCACCTCACCTCCTCTCCTCTCCTGGCTGTTTATCTGTCTCCTCACCTCCCCTCCTCTCCTGGCTGTTTATCTGTCTCCTCACCTCCCCTCCTCTCCTGGCTGTTTATCTGTCTCCTCACCTCCCCTCCTCTCCTCTCCTGGCTGTTTATCTGTCTCCTCACCTCCCCTCCTCTCCTCTCCTGGCTGTTTATCTGTCTCCTCACCTCCCCTCCTCTCCTCTCCTGGCTGTTTATCTGTCTCCTCACCTCCCCTCCTCTCCTCTCCTGGCTGTTTATCTGTCTCCTCACCTCCTCTCCTCTCCTCTCCTGGCTGTTTATCTGTCTCCTCACCTCCCCTCCTCTCCTCTCCTGGCTGTTTATCTGTCTCCTCACCTCCCCTCCTCTCATCTCCTGGATGTTTATCTGTCTCCTCACCTCCCCTCCTCTCCTGGCTGTTTATCTGTCTCCTCACCTCCCCTCCTCATCTGGCTGTTTATCTGTCACCTCACCTCCCCTCCTCTCCTGGCTGTTTATCTGTCTCCTCACCTCCCCTCCTCTACTCTCCTGGCTGTTTATCTGTCTCCTCACCTCCCCTCCTCTCCTCTCCTGGCTGTTTATCTGTCTCCTCACCTCCCCTCCTCTCCTCTCCTGGCTGTTTATCTGTCTCCTCACCTCACCTCCTCTCCTGGCTGTTTATCTGTCTCCTCACCTCCCCTCCTCTCCTCTCCTGGCTGTTTATCTGTCTCCTCACCTCCCCTCCTCTCCTCTCCTGGCTGTTTATCTGTCTCCTCCCCTCCCCTCCTCTCCTCTCCTGGCTGTTTATCTGTCTCCTCCCCTCCCCTCCTCTCCTCTCCTGGCTGTTTATCTGTCTCCTCACCTCCTCTCCTCTCCTCTCCTGGCTGTTTATCTGTCTCCTCACCTCCTCTCCTCTCCTCTCCTGGCTGTTTATCTGTCTCCTCACCTCCTCTCCTCTCCTGGCTGTTTATCTGTCTCCTCACCTCCCCTCCTCTCCTGGCTGTTTATCTGTCTCCTCACCTCCCCTCCCCTCCTCTCCTGGCTGTTTATCTGTCTCCTCACCTCCCCTCCTCTCCTGGCTGTTTATCTGTCTCCTCACCTCCCCTCCTCTCCTGGCTGTTTATCTGTCTCCTCACCTCCCCTCCTCTCCTGGCTGTTTATCTGTCTCCTCACCTCCCCTCCCCTCCTCTCCTGGCTGTTTATCTGTCTCCTCCCCTCCTCTCCTCTCCTGGCTGTTTATCTGTCACCTCACCTCCCCTCCTCTCCTGGCTGTTTATCTGTCTCCTCACCTCCCCTCCTCTACTCTCCTGGCTGTTTATCTGTCTCCTCACCTCCCATCCTCTCCTAGCTGTTTATCTGTCTCCTCACCTCCCCTCCTCTCCTCTCCTGGCTGTTTATCTGTCTCCTCACCTCCTCTCCTCTCCTGGCTGTTTATCTGTCTCCTCCCCTCCCCTCCTCTCCTGGCTGTTTATCTGTCTTCTCACCTCCCCTCCTCTCCTGGCTGTTTATCTGTCTCCTCACCTCCCCTCCTCTCCTGGCTGTTTATCTGTCTCCTCACCTCCTCTCCTCTCCTGGCTGTTTATCTGTCTCCTCACCTCCTCTCCTCTCCTCTCCTCGCTGTTTATCTGTCTCCTCACCTCCTCTCCTCTCCTCTCCTCGCTGTTTATCTGTCTCCTCACCTCCTCTCCTCTCCTGGATGTTATCTGTCTCCTCACATCCCCTCCTCTCCTGGCTGTTTATCTGTCTCCTCACCTCCTCTCCTCTCCTGGCTGTTTATCTGTCTCCTCACCTCCTCTCCTCTCCTCTCCTCGCTGTTTATCTGTCTCCTCACCTCCTCTCCTCTCCTGGATGTTTATGTGTCTCCTCACCTCCTCTCCTCTCCTGGATGTTTATCTGTCTCCTCACCTCCCCTCCTCTCCTGGATGTTTATCTGTCTCCTCACCTCCTCTCCTCTCCTCTCCTGGCTGTTTATCTGTCTCCTCCCCTCCTCTCCTCTCCTGGCTGTTTATCTGTCTCCTCACCTCAACTCCTCTCCTGGCTGTTTATCTGTCTCCTCACCTCAACTCCTCTCCTCTCCTGGCTGTTTATCTGTCTCCTCACCTCCCCTCCTCTCCTCTCCTGGCTGTTTATCTGTCTCCTCACCTCCCCTCCTCTCCTGGCTGTTTATCTGTCTCCTCCCCTCCCCTCCTCTCCTCTCCTGGCTGTTTATCTGTCTCCTCACCTGCTCTCCTCTCCTGGCTGTTTATCTGTCTCCTCACCTCCCCTCCTCTCCTGGCTGTTTATCTGTCTCCTCACCTCCCCTCCTCTCCTCTCCTGGCTGTTTATCTGTCTCCTCACCTCCTCTCCCCTCCTCTCCTGGCTGTTTATCTTTCTCCTCCCCTCCCCTCCTCTCCTCTCCTGGCTGTTTATCTGTCTCCTCACCTCCCCTCCCCTCCTCTCCAGGCTGTTCATCTGTCTCCTCACCTCCCCTCCTCTCCTGGCTGTTTATCTGTCTCCTCCCCTCCTCTCCTCTCCTGGCTGTTTATCTGTCTCCTCAACTCCCCTCCTCTCCTCTCCTGGCTGTTTATCTGTCTCCTCACCTCCCCTCCTCTCCTCTCCTGGCTGTTTATCTGTCTCCTCACCTCCTCTCCTCTCCTGGCTGTTTATCTGTCTCCTCACCTCCCCTCCTCTCCTGGCTGTTTCTCTGTCTCCTCACCTCCCCTCCCCTCCTCTCCTGGCTGTTCATCTGTCTCCTCACCTCCCCTCCTCTCCTGGCTGTTTATCTGTCTCCTCACCTCCTCACCTCTCCTCTCCTGTCTGTTTATCTGTCTCCTCACCTCCCCTCCTCTCCTGGCTGTTTATCTGTCTCCTCACCTCCCCTCCTCTCCTGACTGTTTATCTGTCTCCTCACCTCCTCTCCCCTCCTCTCCTGGATGTTTATGTGTCTCCTCACCTCCCCTCCTCTCCTGGCTGTTTATCTGTCTCCTCACCTCCCCTCCTCTCCTGACTGTTTATCTGTCTCCTCACCTCCTCTCCTCTCCTCTCCTGTCTGTTTATCTGTCTCCTCACCTCCCCTCCTCTCCTCTCCTGGCTGTTTATCTGTCTCCTCACCTCCCCTCCTCTCCTGGCTGTTTATCTGTCTCCTCACCTCCCCTCCCCTCCTCATCTGGCTGTTTATCTGTCTCCTCACCTCCCCTCCTCTCCTGGCTGTTTATCTGTCTCCTCACCTCCCCTCCCCTCCTCTCCTGGCTGTTCATCTGTCTCCTCACCTCCCCTCCTCTCCTGGCTGTTTATCTGTCTCCTCACCTCCTCTCCTCTCCTCTCCTGTCTGTTTATCTGTCTCCTCACCTCCCCTCCTCTCCTGGCTGTTTATCTGTCTCGTCACCTCCCCTCCTCTCCTGGCTGTTTATCTGTCTCCTCACCTCCTCTCCTCTCCTGGCTGTTTATCTGTCTCCTCACCTCCCCTCCTCTCCTGGCTGTTTATCTGTCTCCTCACCTCCCCTCCTCTCCTGGCTGTTTATCTGTCTCCTCACCTCCCCTCCGCTCCTCTCCTGGCTGTTTATCTGTCTCCTCACCTCCTCTCCTCTCCTGGCTGTTTATCTGTCTCCTCACCTCCTCTCCTCTCCTGGCTGTTTATCTGTCTCCTCACCTCCTCTCCTCTCCTGGCTGTTTATCTGTCTCCTCCCCTCCCCTCCTCTCCTCTCCTGGCTGTTTCTCTGTCTCCTCCCCTCCCCTCCCCTCCTCTCCTGGCTGTTTATCTGTCTCCTCACCTCCCCTCCTCTCCTCTCCTGGCTGTTTATCTGTCTCCTCACCTCCCCTCCCCTCCTCTCCTGGCTGTTTATCTGTCTCCTCACCTCCCCTCCTCTCCTGGCTGTTTATCTGTCTCCTCACCTCCCCTCCTCTCCTGGCTGTTTATCTGTCTCCTCCCCTCCCCTCCTCTCCTCTCCTGGCTGTTTATCTGTCTCCTCACCTCCTCTCCCCTCCTCTCCTGGCTGTTTATCTGTCTCCTCCCCTCCCCTCCTCTCCTCTCCTGGCTGTTTCTCTGTCTCCTCCCCTCCCCTCCCCTCCTCTCCTGGCTGTTTATCTGTCTCCTCACCTCCCCTCCTCTCCTCTCCTGGCTGTTTATCTGTCTCCTCACCTCCCCTCCCCTCCTCTCCTGGCTGTTTATCTGTCTCCTCACCTCCCCTCCTCTCCTGGCTGTTTATCTGTCTCCTCACCTCCCCTCCTCTCCTGGCTGTTTATCTGTCTCCTCCCCTCCCCTCCTCTCCTCTCCTGGCTGTTTATCTGTCTCCTCACCTCCTCTCCCCTCCTCTCCTGGCTGTTTATCTGTCTCCTCCCCTCCCCTCCTCTCCTCTCCTGGCTGTTTCTCTGTCTCCTCCCCTCCCCTCCCCTCCTCTCCTGGCTGTTTATCTGTCTCCTCACCTCCCCTCCTCTCCTCTCCTGGCTGTTTATCTGTCTCCTCACCTCCCCTCCCCTCCTCTCCTGGCTGTTTATCTGTCTCCTCACCTCCCCTCCTCTCCTGGCTGTTTATCTGTCTCCTCACCTCCCCTCCTCTCCTCTCCTGGCTGTTTATCTGTCTCCTCACCTCCCCTCCCCTCCTCTCCTGGCTGTTTATCTGTCTCCTCACCTCCCCTCCTCTCCTGGCTGTTTATCTGTCTCCTCACCTCCCCTCCTCTCCTCTCCTGGCTGTTTATCTGTCTCCTCACCTCCTCTCCTCTCCTGGCTGTTTATCTGTCTCCTCACCTCAACTCCTCTCCTGGCTGTTTATCTGTCTCCTCACCTCCCCTCCCCTCCTCTCCTGGCTGTTTATCTGTCTCCTCCCCTCACCTCCCCTCCCCTCCTCTCCTGGCTGTTTATCTGTCTCCTCCCCTCCCCTCCTCTCCCCTCCTCTCCTGGCTGTTTATCTGTCTCCTCCCCTCCTCTCCTCTCCTGGCTGTTTATCTGTCTCCTCACCTCCCCTCCTCTCCTGGCTGTTTATCTGTCTCCTCACCTCCTCTCCTCTCCTGTCTGTTTATCTGTCTCCTCACCTCCTCTCCTCTCCTGGCTGTTTATCTGTCTCCTCACCTCCCCTCCCCTCCTCTCCTGGCTGTTTATCTGTCTCCTCACCTCCCCTCCACTCCTCTCCTGGCTGTTTATCTGTCTCCTCACCTCCCCTCCTCTCCTCTCCTGGCTGTTTACCTGTCTCCTCACCTCACCTCCCCTCCTCTCCTGGCTGTTTATCTGTCTCCTCACCTCCACTCCTCATCTGGCTCTTTATCTGTCTCCTCACCTCCCCTCCCCTCCTCTCCTGGCTGTTTATCTGTCTCCTCACCTCCCCTCCTCATCTGGCTGTTTATCTGTCTCCTCACCTCCCCTCCTCTCCTGGCTGTTTATCTGTCTCCTCACCTCCCCTCCCCTCCTCTCCTGGCTGTTTATCTGTCTCCTCACCTCCCCTCCTCATCTGGCTGTTTATCTGTCTCCTCACCTCCCCTCCTCTCCTCTCCTGGCTGTTTATCTGTCTCCTCACCTCCCCTCCTCTCCTCTCCTGGCTGTTTATCTGTCTCCTCACCTCCCCTCCTCTCCTCTCCTGGCTGTTTATCTGTCTCCTCACCTCCCCTCCTCTCCTCTCCTGGCTGTTTATCTGTCTCCTCCCCTCCTCTCCTCTCCTCTCCTGGCTGTTTATCTGTCTCCTCACCTCCCCTCCTCTCCTGGCTGTTTATCTGTCTCCTCACCTCCCCTCCTCTCCTGGCTGTTTATCTGTCTCCTCACCTCCCCTCCGCTCCTCTCCTGGCTGTTTATCTGTCTCCTCACCTCCCCTCCTCTCCTGTCTGTTTATCTGTCTCCTCACCTCCCCTCCTCTCCTCTCCTGGCTGTTTATCTGTCTCCTCACCTCCCCTCCCCTCCTCTCCTGGCTGTTTATCTGTCTCCTCACCTCCCCTCCTCTCCTGGCTGTTTATCTGTCTCCTCACCTCCCCTCCCCTCCTCTCCTGGCTGTTTATCTTTCTCCTCACCTCCCCTCCTCTCCTGACAGATAGCTGACAGAGACAGGAAGAACAGTAGCAGTCCATCAGAATATCACATGACCAGGTCTACTGTAGTTTGTGACATGGCCGCTCTGCACGAGAACTCATCCAGATGCTACAGTAATAACCAGGAACTGTCAACTCTCCGCACCAGTCCCACAGACCTCTGAATGGCCTGCAGTGTGTGTGTGTGTGTGTGTGTGTGTGTGTGTGTGTGTGTGTGTGTGTGTGTGTGTGTGTGTGTGTGTGTGTGTGTGTGTGTGTGTGTGTGTGTGTGTGTCGTGTGTGTGTGTGTGTGTGTGTGTGTGTGTGTGTGTGTGTGTAACCCTCCATGAATTATTGGATAGATAATGAATGACACACCATATTAGACACAGACAGAGAGAAGAAGAGAGGCAGGGAGAGGGGAGGGGGAGAGAGGGAGGAGGGAAGGAGGGGAGAGGGAGGGGAGAGAGAGAGAGAGAGAGAGAGAGAGAGAGAGAGAGAGAGAGAGAGGAGAGAGAGAGAGAGAGAGAGAGAGAGAGAGAGGAGAGAGAGAGAGAGAGAGAGACGAGAGAGAGAGAGAGAGCGGTGTCAGAGGAACAGACACAGAGAGAGTTTCAGCAGATCTCAACACACATTCCGCCACTTCTGCAGGAAAATGGAAGATCCTTTAATGATTAAAAACACATTAAAATCCTGGCTTGTCAGCAGACGGGAGACATCAGGTCTGCTTTCCAAACGATAACCTCTTCCCTATATTTACCAGAGCCCTAGGAGTCATAATAAGTGCCCTACGTGATCTACTAGTGTGCCATTTGGGATGCATGCAAGGACACTTTAAAAGTCCACACTGATCTGAGCTCCAAATATTAACTCTGTCATATATTAGTGATACCATATATTTTGTTGATGAGACTCTAGATATTTTTATAATCCACAGAGGAAACATTTTCCTTACAGCACGCAGTCCAACATGACATAAACAACAATTAAACGCCAGAGATACAACAACAAAAAAAACGAAACAAGGTTTTTGAAACATATCTTTTTGTTTTGTTTGTTCTGTCCCGTGTATATGGCGTACGTTGTTACATTAAAGTTGTGTTGCCGGGGGGCAACGGGAGAGGACATCCACTTCGCTGGACGGTCACGCTTACAACGGACAGCGACACAAATATACATCCGCTGATGAACACGAACATGAAATATCATCCCAACTTAAAATATAAACACAACTGAACGACTCTACCGTCTCATCCGAAATACAGTTCCAACTGAAATACAATCACAAAATAAAATATCATCCAAACAGAAACCTTAATGAACAGACCCTGTCTCCTCTCACTACAGAAACCTTAATGAACAGACCCTGTCTCCTCTCACTACAGAAACCTTAATGAACAGACCCTGCCTCCTCTCACTACAGAAACCTTAATGAACAGACCCTGTCTCCTCTCACTACAGAAACCTTAATGAACAGACCCTGCCTCCTCTCACTACAGAAACCTTAATGAACAGACCCTGTCTCCTCTCACTACAGAAACCTTAATCTACAGAAACCTTAATGAACAGACCCTGCCTCCTCTCACTACAGAAACCTTAATGAACAGACCCTGCCTCCTCTTATTCTTAGTCACTGATTGGAGACAGAGAAGGGACGTTACAGGAGATAAAATAGTGGAAACAAGTTAGAAAAGAGAGAGAGAGACGTGAGAGAGAGGGAGATAAACAGAGAGAGGGGAGAGAGGGGGAGAGAAACGAAGAGAGGGAGAAACAGAGGTAAAGAATCAGAGAGAGGGAGAGAGGGGGAGAGAGGGGGAGAGAAACAGAGAGAGGGAGAGAGGGGGAGAGAAACAGAGAGAGCGAGAGAGAGAGAGAGGGGGAGAGAGGGAGAGAGGGGGAGAGAGACAGAGAGAGGGAGAGAGGGGGAGAGAGAAACAGAGAGAGGGAGAGAGGGGGAGAGAAACAGCAGAGAGGGAGAGAGAGAGAGAAATGGAGAGAGGGAGAGAGGGGGAGAGAAACAGAGAGAGAGAGAGAGAGGGGGAGAGAAACAGAGAGAGGGAGAGAGGGGGAGAGAAACAGAGAGAGGGAGAGGGGGAGAGCAAACGGGAGAGAGGGAGAGAGGGGGGAGAGAAAACAGAGAGAGGGAGAGAGGGGGAGAGAAACAGAGAGAGAGAGAGGGCGGAGAGAAACAGAGAGAGAGAGGGGGAGAGAAACAAGAACAGAGAGAGAGAGAGAGGGGAGAGAAACAGAGAGAGGGAGAGAGGGGGGAGAGAAACAGAGAGAGAGAGAGAGGGGGAGAGAAACAGAGAGAGAGAGAGAGAGAGAGAGAGAGAGGGAGAAACGAAGGGAAAAAATCAGTGAGAGGTAGAGAAACACAGAGGTAAAGAATCAAAAAGAGGGAGCGAGAGAAAGAGAAACGAAGAGAGGGAGAAACAGAGGTAAAGAATCAGAGAGACTGGAGAGAGGCGGGAGAGAGGGCGAGAGAGACGGCGAGAGAGAGAGGGGGGAGAGAGGGAGAGAGGGGGGCGAGAGAGACGGCGAGAGAGAGAGAGAGGGGAGAGAGGCGCGAGAGAAACGGCGAGAGAGAGAGGGGGAGAGAGACGGCGAGAGAGAGAGGGCGAGAGGGGGAGACAAGGCGAGAGAGACGAGAGGCAAGGTGAGAGCGGCGATGAGCAGTGGCGCCAGAGATTAGACCTGGCGTTAGATCCATGTGGCCGAGTGCTGGGCTTTTACCCTTCGAGTACACGGCTGAAGGTAGACGAGCAGAGGGGACTTTGTTTACCCGACGCGCGCACACACACACGGCACGCACACGCGCACACACGCACACACACACACACACACGCGCACACACACACACACACGCACACCGCAGACGCACACACATACACACACACACGTGCGCACGCACGCACGCACACGCGCGCACACACACACACACACGCGCACACGCACGCACACGCACACACACACACCACAGACGCGCACACACGTACACACACACACGTACACACACACACACACACACACACACACACACACACACACACACACGTACACACACACACACACACACACACACACACACACACACACACACACTCACACTCACACTCACGCACACCACACACACACACACACCACAAACACACACACACACGTACACACACACACACACACACACACACAGGAAGACAGCCACCCACACAGGAACGAGAGCTCGGAAGACAAGTGTGAGTCACAGCCATCTAAACCAACCTCACAGCCATCTAAACCATGATCCCTGTCCTCCTGAGATACAGAGCTGTGTGGTCTCACTACGTAAAACTAGCCAGGACTCCATCTCCTTGTGCTTTAAAGGTATTTTCAGACCGAGCCCATATCCAAAATGTTTACCAGAAATGCGGTTTCTGAGAACACAGGGACATTGCCTTTAAAGGCACATTGCCGACAAAGTGAGATCATATTGAAACCTAATGAAAATCTCAGTTTAACACCAAGTCTGGTCTTCTCTCATCAACACTCTTCATTTAACACCAAGTCTGGTCTTCATTTAACACCAAGTCTGGTCTTCTCTCATCAACACTCTACATTTAACACCAAGTCTGGTCTCCTCTCATCAACACTCTACATTTAACACCAAGTCTGGTCTTCTCTCATCAACACTCTACATTTAACACCAAGTCTGGTCTCCTCTCATCAACACTCTACATTTAACACCAAGTCTGGTCTCCTCTCATCAACACTCTTCATTTAACACCAAGTCTGGTCTCCTCTCATCAACACTCTTCATTTAACACCAAGTCTGGTCTTCCCTCATCATTCACTCTACATTTAACACCAAGTCTGGTCTTCTCTCATCAACACTCTACATTTAACACCAAGTCTGGTCTTCTCTCATAAACTCTCTTCATTTAACACCAAGTCTGGTCTCCTCTCATCAACACTCTACATTTAACACCAAGTCTGGTCTTCTCTCATCAACACTCTACATTTAACACCAAGTCTGGTCTTCTCTCATAAACTCTCTTCATTTAACACCAAGTCTGGTCTTCTCTCATCAACACTCTACATTTAACACCAAGTCTGGTCTTCTCTCATCAACACTCTACATTTAACACCAAGTCTGGTCTCCTCTCATCAACACTCTACATTTAACACCAAGTCTGGTTTTCTCTCATCAACACTCTACATTTAACACCAAGTCTGGTCTTCTCTCATCAACACTCTACATTTAACACCAAGTCTGGTCTTCTCTCATCAACAGTCTACATTTAACACCAAGTCTGGTCTCCTCTCATCAACACTCTACATTTAACACCAAGTCTGGTCTCCTCTCATCAACACTCTACATTTAACACCAAGTCTGGTTTTCTCTCATCAACACTCTTCATTTAACACCAAGTCTGGTCTTCTCTCATTAACACTCTACATTTAACACCAAGTCTGGTCTTCTCTCATCAACACTCTACATTTAACACCAAGTCTGGTCTTCTCTCATAAACTCTCTTCATTTAACACCAAGTCTGGTCTTCTCTCATCAACACTCTACATTTAACACCAAGTCTGGTCTTCTCTCATCAACACTCTACATTTAACACCAAGTCTGGTCTTCTCTCATCAACACTCTACATTTAACACCAAGTCTGGTCTTCTCTCATCAACACTCTTCATTTAACACCAAGTCTGGTCTTCTCTCATCAACACTCTACATTTAACACCAAGTCTGGTCTTCTCTCATCAACACTCTTCATTGGACACTTTGTTCTATCAGTTTGGCACAAGTGTTTCCTTCTCATTCCCTCCTGACTTCAGGAACGTTCAAGCTGGGATTTCTGGAAAACTTGGACAATTTATGAGGAAAAGTTATCTGGATTTTGCAACCATAATTAACAACCCGTGCTGACGTTCTGTCGGTGACACTGGCCAGTGTGAAACAACTCTGGTGTTCTGTAGTCAGTGTGAAACAACTCCGGTGTTCTGTAGTCAGTATGAAACAACTCTGGTGTTCTGTAGTCAGTGTGAAACAACTCTGGTGTTCTGTAGTCAGTGTGAAACAACTCTGGTGTTCTGTAGTCAGTGTGAAACAACGCTGGTGTTCTGTAGTCAGTGTGAAACAACTCTGGTGTTCTGTAGTCAGTATGACACAACTCTGGTGTTCTGTAGTCAGTGTGAAACAACTCTGGTGTTCTGTAGTCAGTGTGAAACAACTCTGGTGTTCTGTAGTCAGTATGAAACAACTCTGGTGTTCTGTAGTCAGTGTGAAACAACTCTGGTGTTCTGTAGTCAGTGTGAAACAACTCTGGTGTTCTGTAGTCAGTGTGAAACAACTCTGGTGTTCTGTAGTCAGTGTGAAACAACACTGGTGTTCTGTAGTCAGTGTGAAACAACTCTGGTGTTCTGTAGTCAGTATGAAACAACTCTGGTGTTCTGTAGTCAGTGTGAAACAACTCTGGTGTTCTGTAGTCAGTATGAAACAACTCTGGTGTTCTGTAGTCAGTGTGAAACAACTCTGGTGTTCTGTAGTCAGTATGAAACAACTCTGGTGTTCTGTAGTCAGTGTGAAACAACTCTGGTGTTCTGTAGTCAGTGTGAAACAACTCTGGTGTTCTGTAGTCAGTATGAAACAACTCTGGTGTTCTGTAGTCAGTGTGAAACAACTCTGGTGTTCTGTAGTCAGTGTGAAACAACTCTGGTGTTCTGTAGTCAGTGTGAAACAACTCTGGTGTTCTGTAGTCAGTGTGAAACAACTCTGGTGTTCTGTAGTCAGTGTGAAACAACTCTGGTGTTCTGTAGTCAGTGTGAAACAACTCTGGTGTTCTGTAGTCAGTGTGAAACAACTCTGGTGTTCTGTAGTCAGTGTGAAACAACTCTGGTGTTCTGTAGTCAGTGTGAAACAACTCTGGTGTTCTGTAGTCAGTGTGAAACAACTCTGGTGTTCTGTAGTCAGTGTGAAACAACTCTGGTGTTCTGTAGTCAGTGTGAAACAACTCTGGTGTTCTGTAGTCAGTGTGAAACAACTCTGGTGTTCTGTAGTCAGTGTGAAACAACTCTGGTGTTCTGTAGTCAGTGTGAAACAACTCTGGTGTTCTGTAGTCAGTATGAAACAACTATGGTGTTCTGTAGTCAGTATGAAACAACTCTGGTGTTCTGTAGTCAGTGTGAAACAACTCTGGTGTGCTGTAGTCAGTGTGAAACAACTCTGGTGTTCTGTAGTCAGTGTGAAACAACTATGGTGTTCTGTAGTCAGTGTGAAACAACTCTGGTGTTCTGTAGTCAGTATGAAACAACTATGGTGTTCTGTAATGATGTCACATGGTACTGTTCAGAACCTTGTGATGATGTCACATGGTACTGTTCAGAACCTTGTAATGATGTCACATGGTACCGTTCAGAACCTTGTAATGATGTCACAATGTACCGTTCAGAACCTTGTAATGATGTCACATGGTACTGTTCAGAACCTTGTAATGATGTCACATGGTACTGTTCAGAACCTTGTAATGATGTCACATGGTACCGTTCAGAACCTTTTAATGATGTCACATGGTACTGTTCAGAACCTTTTAATGAAGTCACATGGTACTGTTCAGAACCTTTTATTAATGATGTCACCTGGTACTGTTCAGAACCTTGTAATGATGTCACATGGTACTGTTCAGAACCTTGTAATGATGTCACAATGTACTGTTCAGAACATTGTGATGATGTCACATGGTACCGTTCAGAACCTTTCAGGACACATGTGCAGATAAGGAGTATAAAGGTAGTTTCTTGTATATCCCACATTTTTGAATATAAAGGTACAATCATCACACTCTCATTCTCCCAGGAAGGGGGAACTATGTGAAGGTTTATCTCTGTTTCCCAGGGAACAATGATATTTTGTTTACCCTCAATATCCTTCATACCCACGACAAGGTACTGTGATGACATGTTGTTGCCACCTAAAGGAACTAACGGCTTTGTCACCTGGGTGGTACCCTAAAAAAAGTACATTTGTACTTTTTGTGTCTCTCTGTGTGTGTGTGTGTGTCTGTGTGTGTGTGTGTGTGTGTGTGTGTGTGTGTGTGTGTGTGTGTGTGTGTGTGTGTGTGTGTGTGTGGTTGTGTGTGTGTGTGTCTGTGGTTGTGTGTGTTTGGGTGTGTGTTTGGGTGTGTGTGTGTTTGTGTCCGTCCAGTGGTTGTCCTGTCATGTCAGTGGATAATAAATAGCCTGGCCTTAATATGCTCGTTTTTCACCCTTGCAACACACACACACACACACACACACACACACACACACACACACACACACACACACACAACACACACACACACACACACACACACACACACACACACACACAAGTCTGTTGATGTTGATGTGATATGACAGGGCTGTAATTCTAGCTGTGCTAACTCTCCATGCTACAGGCTCTTTCTGTCTCTCTCTCTCTCTGTGTCTGTCTGTCTGTCTGTCTGTCTGTCTGTCTGTCTGTCTGTCTGTCTGTCTGTCTGTCTGTCTGTCTGTCTGTCTGTCTCTGTCTCTGTCTCTGTCTCTTTCTGTCTCTCTGTCTTTGACTCTCCATGCTACAGGCTCTCTCTGTCTCTCTCTCTCTCTGTCTCTCACTTTATGTTCTTGTGTCTCTCTCTCTGACTCTCTCTCTGGTTCTCTGTCTCTGTCTCTCTCTGTCTCTCTGTCTCTGTCTCTGTTTCTGTAT
Organism: Salmo salar; assembly: GCF_965601325.2. Taxonomy (NCBI): domain Eukaryota; kingdom Metazoa; phylum Chordata; class Actinopteri; order Salmoniformes; family Salmonidae; genus Salmo; species Salmo salar. Next base: position 102,755,680 of record NC_138293.1, read on the forward strand.
CTCTGTCTTTCTCTCTCTGTCTCTCTGTCTCTCTGTCTCTCTGTTTCTCTGTCTCTGTCACTCTCTGTCTCTCTGTATATGTCTCTCTGTCTCTCTGTCTCTGTCTCTCTGTCTCTCTGTCTCTGTATCTCTGTATTTCTCTCTCTGTCTCTCTGTCTATGTCTGTCAGTCTCTGTCTCTCTGTCTTTCTGTCTCTGTCTCTGTATCTCTGTCTCTGTATCTCTGTCTCTCTGTCTCTGTCTTTCTGTCTCTCTATTGCTCTCTCTCTCTTTCTCTCAATTCAATTAAATTCAATTCAAGGGGCTTTATTGGCATGGGGAAACACATCTTAACATTGGCAAAGCAAGTGAAATAGATAATAAACAAAAGTGAAATAAACAATACAAAATCAACAGTAAACATTACACTCAGAAGTTCCAGAAGAATAAAGACATTACAAATGTCATATTATGTCTATATACAGTGTTGTAACAATGTACAAATAGTTAAAGTACAAAAGGGAAAATAAATAAACATAAATATAGATTGTATTTACAATGGTGTTTGTTCTTCACTGGTTGCCCTTTTCTTGTGGCAACAGGTCACACATCTTGCTGCTGTGATGGCACACTGTGGTATTTCACCCAGTAGTTTAGCAAAATTGGGATTTTGTTTTCAAATTCTTTGTGGATCTATGTAAGCTCTCCTTAGGTTTGGGTCAGTCACAGTGGTCAGGTATTCTGCCACGGTGTTCTCTCTGTTTAGGGCCAAATAGCATTCTAGTTTGCTCTGTTTTTTTGTTAATTTGATCCAAAGTGTCAAGTAATTATGTTTTTGTTTTCTAATGATTTGGTTGGGTCTAACTGTGTTGCTGTCCTGGGGCTCTGTGGGGTGTGTTTGTGTTTGTGAACAGAGCCCCAGGACCAGCTTGCTTAGGGGACTCTTCTCCAGGTTCATCTCTCTGTAGGTAATGGCTTTGTTATGGAAGGTTTGGGAATCGCTTCCTTTTTAGGTGGTTGTAGAATTTAACAGCTCTTTTCTGGATTTTGATAATTAGCTGGTATCGGCCTAATTCTTCTCTGCATGCATTATTTGGTGTTATACATTGTACATGGAGGATATATTTGCAGAATTCTGCATGCAGAGTCTCAATTGGGTGTCTGTCCCATTTTGTGAGTTATTGGTTGGTGAGCGGAACCCCAGACCTCACAACCATAAAGGGCAATGGGTTCTATAACTGATTCAAGTATTTTTAGCCAGATCTTAATTGGTATGTCATTTTTTTTGTTGTTGATGGCTTCGAAGGCCCTTCTTGCCTGGTCTCTCAGATCGTTCACAGTTTTGTGGAAGTTACCTGTGGTGCTGATGTTTAGGCCGAAGTGTGTATAGTTTTTTTTGTGTACTCTAAGGCAACGGTGATCTAGGTGCTGCTGTAGGCCCTCCTAGGTTTGGGACAGAAGCACCAGATCATTAGCAAACAGTAGACATTTGACTTCAGATTCTAGTAGGGTGAGGCTGGGTGCTGCAGACTGTTCTAGTGCCCTCGCCAATTCATATATATATATGTTGAAGAGGGTGGGGCTTAAAGCTGCATCCCTGTCTCACCCTACGGCCCTGTGGGAAGAAATGTGTTTGTGTTTTGGCCAATTTTAACTGCAGACTTGTTTTTTGTGGACACAGATTTTAAAATGTCGTATATTTTCCCCCCCAACAACACTTTCCTTCCATTTGTAAAGATCTCCATTTTGGATAGATAACTCTTCATGTTTTTGTTTGTTTAGTGAGGTCAGTGTGTTCACAGTTAACAGAAGGCTAACCAGGTAAGCTAGTTGAGAACAAGTTCTCATTTACAACTGCGACCTGGCCAAGATAAAGCAAAGCTGTCACGTCCTGACCAGTAAATTTTCATTTTGTCATTTTGTTATTGTAGTTGGTCAGGACGTGGCAGGGGTGGGTTTGTTTTGTGGGTTTCATTTTTTGGGGGGATATGTTCTATGTTAATATATTTCTATGTTTATTCTAGTTCTTCTATGTCTATGTTAAGTTTATTGGGTTGACCTTCAATTGGAGGCAGCTGTTCCTCGTTGCCTCTAATTGAAGGTCCTATTTAGTAGGGGTGTTTTTACATGTGTTTTGTGGGTAGTTATTTTCTGTATAGCCTTACAGGACTGTTTTTGTCGTTCGTTTTCTTGTTTTGTTTAGTGTTCACGTTTAAAAAATAAAAGTATAAGTATGGACACTTACCACGCTGCCTATTGGTCCGATATTTCTTACTCCTCAGAAGACGACGAAACTTATGACAAAAGCAGTGGGACTGTTCAGCGTTACATTATAGTAATAGTGTCACTCAGTAGTTCCCAAACTTTTTATAGTCCCGTATCCCTTCAAACATTCAAACTCCAGCTTCGTACCCCCTCTAGAACCCCCTCTAGAACCCCCTCTAGAACCAGGGTCAGCTCACCCTCAAATGTTGTTTTTTACCATCATTGTAAGCCTGTAACACACAACACACACACACACACACTATACGATACATTTATTTCAACATAAGAATGAGTGTGAATTTTTTGTCACAACCCGGCTCGTAGGAAGTGACAAGGAGCTCTTATAGGACCATCAATCATTTTGCTCTTTATTCTTCTTACATATAAAACAATAACATTCGTTGACTTCAGATTCTATGTGGTCATCAGACCGTTAAACAGCCATCACAGAGAGGCTGCTGCCTATATACACAGACTGGAAATCACTGGCCACTTTAATAAATGGAACACTAATCACTTTAATAATGCCACTTTAATAATGTTTACATGTCTTACATTACTAGGACATGTCCCTGGGCCTGGAAATGATTGATTTCTCCCTCCAGGATGGAGAAGCTGTCTTCATTAAAGTATGGGGGATTATATTGGGGGGATGTAAGTAGCACACAGGAGGACATTTTTCTCTGTTGAGATCATGTCCTTATTAGCCAGATGTAAAATGTTCCTGTTTTGATTAATTTAATAGAGTGAGTGAGGTCTGCTCTACACCAAATTAGCATACCCCCTGAGTCTCTTCTCTGTTTCACACCTGGTAGTTTGGTGGATGGGACTACCAGCTCTCTGTAACCTAGAGGGCAACCAGTGGGTCCGTCTCCTTTATACCATGTTTCCTGTAGGATGAAAATGTCTGTACTTTCAATTTCTTTGATGAAGTCTGGGTTCCTGCTTTTTAAACCAGAGGCAGATGACCTCAGACCTTATATATGAATATTCTCTCACTCACTCACACACACACACACACACACACACACACACACACACACACACACACACACACACACACACACACACACACACACACACACACACACACACACACACACACACACACACACACACACATTGCCTCATTCCTTCTAGCGGTCTCTTGGCTCCACATAACAGGTAGCCTTGGCCAAATGAGCCTTGTCAACACAAATGGTGTGCCTGTGTGTGTGGGTGTGTGTTTGTGTGCTAAATAATGACTCTGTCTGAACAGCACTCCCTACAGGCCTCCGCACACATCACACACACAAACACACACAAACACACACACACACACACACACACACACACACACACACACACACACATCACACACACACACACACACACACACATCACACACATCACACACACATACACACACACACACATCACACACACATCACACACACATACACACACACACACACATCACACACACACACACACACACATCACACACACATCACACACACACACACTCTGTCTGTTCTCTGGTCATGGCTGGCTGCTCTTTAAATGTCAGATAACTTCACACACTCTTGGACCAGCATTAATAGAGGTGCCTCATTCACACACACACACACACACACACACACACACACACACACACACACACACACACACACACACACACACACACACACACACACACACACAGTAACCTGTGTGAAATGGCTAGCTAGTTAGTTAGTGTAACCGATGTGAAATGGCTAGATAGATAGCGGGGTGCGCGCTAACTGAGTTTCAATCGGTGACGGACGGAAGCAACGCTGTTACACACACACACACCACTTTACGCACACAGGTGTGAAAATACACACGTGAAAACTCATCATCTATATGTTTGCACCTGTGCTGTGCATTTACACACAAAAAAAGTGATATGTACAATATTGACTCTTTTACAATTGGTAGGGCAAGAGAAAACGTGATTGGTTGAGACGCATTCTAAGCCGTGCTAAAAAAAAACAATTACAGGCCGTGATTGGGAGTCCCTTAGGGCGGAGCATAATTGGCCTATCGTCGTCCGGGTTAAGGTTTGGCCGGGGTAGGCCGCCATTGTAAAATAAGAATTTGTTTTTAACTAACTTGCCTAGTTAAATAAAGGATAAATAATTATAATTATAATAATAATAATTGAAGTATGATTAGGCTGTTCTTGATACCACGGCAAATGACAAGAGAAAAACGACGAGGTTTTATTCCAACGTGATTCGCCCCCTTTGCTTCTAGTCTGGTCATCCGTTTGATTGACAGGTTGCTATGCCAAACAAATGTTGCTTAGCAACAACGTGGGTTTGTACCCACGTTTTTTTTTACATTTAAATTGTTTACATTTTTTGAAACGCCGATCTCCACCGTCCAATAGAGAATGAACGTGTCAGGATGAGACAGACAGCTTATCTGAGACAAAATCCTTCATCAGTTTTCATTTTTTATGGACATTTACAAAATAAATTGTCAATTAGAAAAACAGGTTAATAAACGGAAACGAAAAGCAGCTTGTTTGCGGTATCTCCAGCTTCAGATTGAAGTGATCGTGTTTAGCAGGTCTAGTTGACTAGTGATTTAGTAAAGGGAGAGAAGAGCCTGCATAGCAACCATTTTGTTTGGCATAGCAACCTGCCAAGCGAACGGATGACCAGTGAGCTTGGCTGGCAACCATACATTTGTGTGGGGACTACCCAGCTAGCAATGAGGAAATGGCTCAGAAGCGGCCATCTTCCGTGGGGCCAGAAGTGATTGAATCGGCCCGGAATCAAAATGGATGACTGCCCAGAAACGGCCCAAATTCATCCGTTTCTATCTACCAGAATTCCCCCATAAGCGGCATGATGCAAATGTATATAAATATATACCAAATTACCTCAATTAGTCATTTTAAATATGACTATTATACATTTTATACATACGAATTACAGCAGAACAGTGATGTTAGGATGGAGACAACAGAACAGGGATGAAGCCCTGGTGAATTAAACAATAAAAATGAACAGTAAACATTACACTCACATGACTTCAAAAAGAATAAAGACATTTCAAATGTCATATTATGTCTATATACAGTGTTGTAACAATGTACAAATGGTTACAAAAGGGAAAATGAATAAACATAAATATGGGTTGTATTTACAATGGTGTTTGTTCTTCACCGGTTTGATAAACTCCCATATCTATTGGGAGCAATATTTGTGACCTGTTGCCTCAAGAAAAGGGCATTATAGAGACAACAGGTCACAAATATTGCTGCTGTGATGGAACACTGGTTTTCACCCAATAGATATGGGAGTTTATCAAATTTGGGTTTGTTTTCAAATTGTTTGTGGACCTGTGTAATCTGAGAGAAATATGTGTCTCTCTCTCGCTCTCTCTCTCTCCCTCCCTCTCTTTCTCCCTCTATGTCTCTCTGTCTTTCTCGCTCCCTCTCTCTCTCTCTCTCTCCCCCTCTCTCTCTCTTTCTCCCTCTCTCTCTCTTTCTCCCTCTCTCTCTTTCTCCCGCTCTCTCTTTCTCTCTCTCTCTCTCTCTCTCTCTCTCTCTCTCTCTCTCTCTCTCTCTCATCTCTCTATAGTTCTGTCTTCATTACTGTTCCCTTCCTCTCTTTTCTCCATTCTCTTTTCCGTCCTCTCTGTATCCTATTTCATTATCTCTCTCCGTTGCTGTGTAACTATCATTTAGGGTTTAAAACCATCTCCTCTGACGTGGACTGAATTATGATAGTGTTCCGTATACGGTCATTAGAGATGTTAAATAATGTTTTTGTTATGGGGGAGGACACCTTATTACCATGTAAAGCAGGATGGATGAGAGGAGGTGAGGAGGAGGACGGACACTCAATACGAATGAGAAGAGTAACCCTGTGCTCAGTTTTACAAATCACATCTAGCCTTGTGTGCTAACAGCTAGCCTATACAAATCACACCGTAGCAGCATGCTAACACCTAGCCTAGACAAATCACACCTAGCCTTGTGTGCTAACACCTAGCCTATACAAATCACACCTAGCCTTGTTGTGCTAACAGCTAGCCTAGACAAATCACACGTAGCCTTGCATGCTAACCAGTAGCCATGAAAACCTTGTCTATAGCACCCTACCCTGCACTGAAGAAAAATACTGGGTTGCAGGCGTTGGTTTGTTTTAGGCTCCCGAGTGGCGCAGCGGTCTAAGACACTGTATCTCAGTGCTAGAGGCGTCACTACAGACCCCGGTTTGATCCCGGGCTGTATCACAACCGGGAGTCCCATAGGGCGGCGCACAATTGGCCAAGCGTCGTCAAGGTTAGAGGAGGGTTTGGCCGGGGTAGACTGTCATTGTAAAATAAGAATTTGTTCTTAACTGGCTTGCCTGGTTAAATAAAATAAAAAATGTCTTTAAAAAGCTGCTGGGTTATTGGTGATGGGTTATCGATGCTGGGTGCTGGTTTATTGATGCTGGGTGCTGGGTTATTGATGCTGGGTGCTGGGTTATCGATGCTGGTTGCTGGGTTATCGATGCTGGTTGCTGGGTTTTCGATGCTGGGTGCTGGGTTATTGATGCTGGGTTATTGATGCTGGGTGCTGGTTTATTGATGCTGGGTGCTGGGTTATTGGTGCTGGGTGCTGGGTTATTGATGCTGGGTGCTGGGTGCTGGGTTATTGATGCTGGGTTATTGATGCTGGGTGCTGGGTTATTGATGCTGGGTGTTGGGTTATTGATGCTGGGTGTTGGGTTATTGATGCTGGGTGCTGGGTTATTGATGCTGGGTGCTGGGTTATTGATGCTGGGTTATTGATGCTGGGTGCTGGGTTATTGATGCTGGGTGCTGGGTTATTGATGCTGGGTTATTGATGCTGGGTGCTGGTTTATTGATGCTGGGTGCTGGGTTATTGATGCTGGGTGCTGGGTTATTGATGCTGGGTGCTGGGTTATTGATGCTGGGTGCTGGGTTATTGATGCTGGGTTATTGATGCTGGGTGCTGGGTTAATGGTGCTGGGTTATTGATGCTGGGTGCTGGGTTATTGATGCTGGGTTATTGATGCTGGGTGCTGGGTTAATGATGCTGGGTTAATGATGCTGGGTGCTGGGTTATTGATGCTGGGTTATTGATGCTGGGTGCTGGGTTAATGATGCTGGGTTAATGATGCAGTACAGTATCAAATCAAATGTTATTGGTCACATACACATGGTTTGCAGATGTTAATGCGAGTGTAGTGAAATGCTTGTGCTTCTAGTTCCAACAGTGCAGTAATATCTAACAAGCAATCTAACAATTCCCAACAACTACCTACAACACACAAAATCTAAAGGGGTGAATGAGAATATGTACATATAAATATATGGATGAACGATGGCCGAGCTGCATAGGCATGGTGCAATAGATGGTATAAAATACAGTATATACATGTGATATGAGTAATGTAAGATATGTAAACATTATTAAAGTGGCATTATTTAAAGTGGTATTGTTTAAAGTGATTAGTGATGAGGCCTGATATGCCTGGTCTGCTTCGCTAAGCGATCCCGGAAGTCTGGCGATGTTGTGCCTCTGAGTTTAGAAACTCTTTGATATGATACAGTTGGTCAGTTCATAATTATTTTTTTATTTTAGCAGGTAAGTTGACTGAGAACACGTTCTCATTTACAGCAACGACCTGGGGAATAGCTACAGGGGAGAGGAGGGGGGATGAATGAACCAATAGGAAGCTCGGGATGATTAGGTGGCCATGATGGTATGAGGGTCAGATTGGGAATTTATCCAGGACACCGGGGGTTAACACCACTACTCTTACGATACGTGTCATGGGATCTTTAGTGACCACAGAGAGTCAGGACACCAGTTTAACGTCCCATAGGAAAGACGGCATCCTACACAGGGCAATGTCCCCAATCACTGCCCTGGGGCACTGGGATATGTATTTTTTTTTTTTTTATCTGTTAGCAGTTGATGTTATTCTTCAATAACACAAACTCCAAAGCAAATCAAGAGGAGAAAAATAGGAGGACAGATCATAGATGTTAAGCTGGGAGGTGGATATTCAGTCTCCCCTGTCCTCAGCTTTTCTCCACCGAACAAAGAAACATGATGCCATGTATAACACACCCACCCTAGCCTGGGGTTGACCAATCAGAAGACCTTGTAGTACAACTTGGCCAATGGCCAAATAACAAGCATCATGCCCCCCCCCCCCCCCCCCCCCCCCCCCCCGACTCAATGTATAGACCAATGAAAACGTAGCTCTGAGATCAGGAGTGACATTCCAACAGATTCTGAACTGATGTTGAACTGAAACCCAACTTCTATTTAGAATTCACTATTGACCGTTAGTACTGTAGTTTTTAGTCCTCTCAAAACTCTACTTTTGTGTATTGATCTTCAAAATTTTATGATATTATATTTTTAGACCAGAGGAAAGAGTGCTTCCTGGTGGCCCTCCAATACCACTTCCAGTAGCATCTGGTCTCTCATCTAGGGACCGATATCCCAACGTTGAGATATGTAAATAATAATGTCCGAGTTAGAATTAGAATATGTAATGTGCAAAAAAAATATTCAAGGGCGAATAGAAATTCAGTGGACGAACTTGACATGATGACCAAGAATAACTTTACTCAAAATTATTCTGTTTGAGCCTCTAGAGGCAAATCCATTTCATCCCAGGGGCTTCTCCAAGATGCCGGCGACGGGGAAAGAGGAATAAGGAGGGGGCTTTCAGTCCGACTCAGGAGACGTGCATACCATTCACCACTTCTGACTATATTACACGCTAATGTTCAGTCCCTGGACGATAAAGTAGATGAGCTTAGGGTGAGAGAGACAGAGAGAGCAACAAAGAGAGAGAGAGAGAGGTCATGGATCAGTGCTCAGGAGAACAGTGGGCTCTCGTTCTCTGTGGTCGATGTAAGTAAGACATTTAAGCGTGTTTAACCCGCAAAAAGCTGCCGGCCAAGATGACATCTCTAGCCACGTCCTCAGAGCACGTACAGACCAGCTGGCTGGAGTGTTTACAGACATATTCAATCTCTCCCTATCCCAGTGTGCTGTCCCCACATGCTTCAAGATCCATTTTTTGTATCTTTATTTAACTAGGCAAGTCAGTTAAGAACAAATTCTTATTTTCAATGACAGCCTAGGAACAGTGGGTTAACTGCCTTGTTCAGGGGCAGAATGACAGATTTTTACCTTGTCAGCTCAGAGATTTGATCTCACAACCTTTCAGGTTACTAGTCCAACGCTCTAATCACGAGGCTACCTGCCGACCCAGGATGTCCACCATTGTTCATGAACTAAATGACTACCACCCCGTAGCACTCACTTCTGTCATCATGAAGTGCTTGAGAGACTAGTCAAGGATCAAATCACCTCCACTTTACCTGACACCCTAGACCCACTTCAATTTGCATACCGCCCCCAACAGATTCAAAGATGATGCATTCGCCATCACACTACACCCTGCCCTAATCCCATCTGGACAAGAGGAATACCTGTGTAAGAATGCTGTTCATTGACTACAGCTCAGCTTTCAACACCATAGTAACCTCCAAGCTCATCACTAAGCAGGATATAACCCTGCCCTGTGAAACTGGCTCCTGGACTTCCTGACGGGCCGCCCCCAGGTGGTGAAGGTAGGAAACAACACCTCCACTGTGCTGATCCTCAACACAGGGGCCCCACAAGGGTGTGTGCTCAGCCCTTTCCTATACTCCCTGTTCACCCATGACTGTGTGGCCAAGCACGCCTCCAACTCAATCCTCAAGTTTGCAGACAACACAAGAGTGGTAGGCCTGATTACCAACAATGATGAGACAGCCTACAGAGTGGAGGTAGGGCCCCTGGCCGAGTGGTGCCAGGAAAATAAGCTCTCCCTCAATGTCAACAAAAACGAAGGAGGTGTTTGTGCACTTCAGAAGACAGCAGAGGAGAGCACGCATCCATCCACATCAACGGGGCCGCGGTGGAGAAGGTGAAAAGCTTCAAGTTCCTGGGCGTACACATCACAGACAACCTGAAATGGCCCATCCACACAGACAGAGTGGTGAAGAAGACGGAACAGCGCCTCTTCAACCTCAGGAGGCTGAATAAATTGTGGCTTGGTCCCTAAGACCCACTCAAACTTCTACAGATACACCATTGAGACCATTCCACGGTCTGAGAGTACTTTAGGTGCCTAACTCCCAGCAGGCTGTCATGTGCCTTTTACTAAGGAGTGGCTTCCATCTGGCCACTTTACCATCAAGGCCTGATTGGTGGAGTGCTACAAAGATGGTTGTCCTTCTGGAAGGTTCTCCCATCCCTAGAGGTCGTTCCCCACCCCCCCCCCCCCCCCCCCCCCCCCCGATTGCTCAGTTGGACCGGGCAGCCAGCTTTAGGAAGAGGCTAGTTGGTTCCAAACTTCTTCCGGAACCCTTCCGTAGATCTGTGTTTTGATGCAATCCTTGTCTCAGAGCCCTACGGACAATTCCTTCGAGCATCAAGGCTTGGTTTTTGCTCTGACATGCACTGTCAACTGTGAGACCTTATGTAAGACAGGTGTGTGCCTTTCATTTCCAATCAGTTGAATTCACCCCAGGTGGACTCCAATCAAGTTGTGGAAACATCTCAAGGATGATCAATGGAAACAGGATGCACCTGAGCTCAATTTCAAGTCTCATAGCAAAGAGTCTGAATACTTATGTAAATGAGGTATTTCTGTTTTTTATTTTCTTCTAATGTATTTACAAACATTTCTAAAAACCTGTTTTGCTTTGTCATCACGGGGTATTGTGTAAACGTTTAGTTCTAACATCAAGTTATAACATTAACATGTCATGTAAAGTCCTTATGTTCAGTATTTGAGATGGTTTTTAATGGATTCATCCTTTATCCTTATTTACCTTCTAAATTCTACGCAACATGCTCATCATGTCTCTCCTCTGGTGCAGAAGCACCAAGACAACTTCACCATGGTCCTAAACCACAAGTCCTTAATAAATATGGCACTGTTTCTGTCGTCTGCTTGCTCTCTGAGAGGAGCAGAGTAACCCATGGTGACGTCTATCCAACCTGTTACCGATCCTGAGTTTATGAGTCTATTTATCAGCGGCCATATTGGAAATTACCACCAGTGTGTGTGGGGGGGGGGGGGGGGGGGGGGGCTTCCCTGACTGCCTCCAATCTTTAAAATGTTCCTTAAGGTATATACAGTTGAAGTCGAAGTTTACGTACACCTAAACCAAATGCATTTTAACTCAGTTTTTCACAATTCCTGACATTTAATCCTAGTAGAAATTCCCTGTTTTAGGTCAGTTAGGATCACCACTTTATTTATTTTTTAAAGTGAAATGTCAGAATAATAGTAGAGAGAATGATTTATCTCAGCTTTTATTTCTGTCATCACATTCCCAGTGGGTAAAAAGTTTACATACATTCAATTATTGTTTAACTCGGGTCAAAACTTTCGGGTAGCTTTCCACAAGCTCCCCACAGTAAGTTGGGTGAATTTTGGCCATTCTTCTTGACAGAGCTGGTGTAACTGAGTCAGGGTCGTTAAGGTATACAGATAGTAGTAGTGTTAAGGTATATAGATAGTATTAGTGTTAAGGTATATAGATAGTATTAGTGTTAAGAAATACAGATAGTATTAGTGTTAAGGTATACAGATAGTATTAGTGTTAAGGCATACAGACAGTATTAGTGTTAAGGCATACAGATAGTAGTAGTGTTAAGGTATATAGATAGTATTAGTGTTCAGGTATATAGATAGTATTAGTGTTAAGGTATATAGATAGTATTAGTGTTAAGGTATATATATAGTATTAGTGTTAAGGTATACCGATAGTATTAGTGTTAAGGTATACAGATAGTATTATTGTTAAGGTATCCAGATAGTATTATTGTTAAGGTATACAGATAGTATTATTGTTAAGGTATACAGATAGTAGTAGTGTTAAGGTATATATCTAGTAGTAGTGTTAAGGTATATAGATAGTATTAGTGTTAAGGTATATATATATAGTATTAGTGTTAAGGTATACCGATAGTATTATTGTTAAGGTATACAGATAGTATTATTGTTAAGGTATACAGATAGTATTATTGTTAAGGTATACAGATAGTATTATTGTTAAGGTATACAGATAGTAGTAGTGTTAAGGTATATATCTAGTAGTAGTGTTAAGGTATAAAGATAGTATTAGTGTTAAGGTATATATCTAGTAGTAGTGTTAAGGTATAAAGATAGTATTAGTGTTAAGGCATACAGATAGTATTAAGGTATATATCTAGTAGTAGTGTTAAGGTATAGAGATAGTATTAGTGTTAAGGTATACAGATAGTAGTAGTGTTAAGGTATATAGAAATTATTAGTGTTAAGGCATACAGATAGTATTAGTGTTAAGGTATATAGATAGTATTAGTGTTAAGGTATATATCTAGTAGTAGTGTTAAGGTATAGAGATAGTATTAGTGTTAAGGTATACAGATAGTAGTAGTAGTTAAGGTATATAGATAGTATTAGTGTTTAAGGTATGTAGCTAGTATTAGTGTTAAGGTATATATCTAGTAGTAGTGTTAAGGTATACAGATAGTGTTAGTGTTAAGGCATACAGATAGTATTAGTGTTAAGGTATATAGATAGTATTAGTGTTAAGGTATATATCTAGTAGTAGTGTTAAGGTATAAAGATAGTATTAGTGTTAAGGTATGTAGCTTAGTATTAGTGTTAAGGTATATATCTAGTAGTAGTGTTAAGGTATACAGATAGTGTTAGTGTTAAGGCATACAGATAGTATTAATGTTAAGGTATATAGATAGTATTAGTGTTAAGGTATATATATCTAGTAGTAAGTGTTAAGGTATAAAAGATAGTATTAGTATTAAGGTATACAGATAGTATTAAGGTATATATCTAGTAGTAGTGTTAAGGTATAGAGATAGTATTAGTGTTAAGGTATACATATAGTAGTAGTGTTAAGGTATATAGATAGTATTAGTGTTAAGGTATGTAGCTAGTATTAGTGTTAAGGTATATATCTAGTATTAGTGTTAAGGTATACAGATAGTATTAGTGTTAAGGCATACAGATAGTATTAGTGTTAAGGTATATAGATAGTATTAGTGTTAGGGTATATAGATAGTATTAAGGGTATATATCTAGTAGTAGTGTTAAGGTATTCAGATAGTAGTAGTGTTAAGGTATACAGATAGTATTAGTGTTAAGGTATATAGATAGTATTAGTGTTAAGGTATTCAGATAGTAGTAGTGTTAAGGTATACAGATAGTATTAGTGTTAAGGTATATAGATAGTATTAGTTGGTTAAGGTATATAGATAGTATTAGTGTTAAGGTATTCAGATAGTAGTAGTGTTAAGGTATACAGATAGTATTAGTGTTAAGGTATATAGATAGTAGTAGTGTTAAGGTATTTAGATAGTAGCAGTGTTAAGGTATACAGATAGTATTAGTGTTAAGGTATATAGATAGTATTAGTGTTAAGGTATTCAGATAGTATTAGTGTTAAGGTATACAGATAGTATTAGTGTTAAGGTATACAGATAGTATTAGTGTTAAGGTATACAGATAGTATTAGTGTTAAGGTATACAGATAGTATTAGTGTTAAGGTATATAGATAGTATTAGTGTTAAGGTATTCAGATAGTAGTAGTGTTAAGGTATACAGATAGTATTAGTGTTAAGGTATATAGATAGTATTAGTGTTAAGGTATATAGATAGTATTAGTGTTAAGGTATTCAGATAGTAGTAGTGTTAAGGTATACAGATAGTATTAGTGTTAAGGTATATAGATGAGTAGTAGTGTTAAGGTATTCAGATAGTAGTAGTGTTAAGGTATACAGATAGTATTAGTGTTAAGGTATACAGATAGTATTAGTGTTAAGGTATTCAGATAGTATTAGTGTTAAGGTATACAGATAGTATTAGTGTTAAGGTATACAGATAGTATTAGTGTTAAGGTATACAGATAGTATTAGTGTTAAGGTATACAGATAGTATTAGTGTTAAGGTATATAGATAGTATTAGTGTTAAGGTATACAGATAGTATTAGTGTTAAGGTATACAGATAGTATTAGTGTTAAGGTATATAGATAGTATTAGTGTTAAGGTATACAGATAGTATTAGTGTTAAGGCATCCAGATAGTATTATTGTTTCACCTATTAGGAGTGTCATAATTTTTTTTGAGAATATTGACCAAATATATATGACCAAATATTACTTTTATTTTGCAAACAATATAGCTCAGTACGTGAATGATGTATTGCTCATCTTTATCAGTATTATTTTTATTATTATTATTATTTATTAGTAAATAATGTAGGACCCCACTGTATCTAGTTAGTTTGACAACATAGAATCATTAGTGCTTTCAGATACTCTTTAACATGCATGGCCAAACACACTCCTTAGACTGAGCAATGCTAAAGACCTGTCAACGGGATGAAAAATATTTCTCTCTTCTCTCTCTCTCACTCTCTCCTCTCTCTCTCCCTCTCTCTTTCTCTCTCTTTCTCTTTCACTCTCTCCTCTCTCTCTCCTCTCTCTTTCTGTCTCTCCTCTCTCTCTCCCTCTTTCTCGCTCCTCTCTCTCTCTCTCTCCATCTCTCTGTCTCTGTCCACTCCTCTACCTTCCTCTCCTCCTCCACTACCCTCTTCTCCTCTCCCATCCTCTCCTCCTCCTCCCCCCCCCCCACACACACACAACACTCTCTCAATCACTCACTCACAACAAACAGGTAATCAATGTCATTGTGATTGTCAGCGGTCCTCATTTCCGAGTGTTTATATTGTTGATGACGATGATTAAGATGGAATTACAGCACATTGATTGTTGTCTGTACAATATATCATCCTAATGTCTTAGCTCTCACAAGCAACAGACTGCCACGTTGTTGAGTAAAGCTGTCGGGGTGTAACTTAACTACGGAGCTCTCCAACTCCAGTTCTAAAGAGCACCTTGGGATAAACAGCCTTGAAATCAGCCCCCTGATTCATATCATCCTGGTTCAACCTGAGGACTGAGAATGGAATTCAGCCCCCTGATTCATATCATCCTGGTTCATCCTGAGGACTGAGAATGTAATTCAGCCCCTGATTCATATCATCCTGGTTCAACCTGAGGACTGAGAATGGAATTCAGCCCCCTGATTCATATCATCCTGGTTCATCCTGAGGACTGAGAATGTAATTCAGCCCCTGATTCATATCATCCTGGTTCAAACTGAGGACTGAGAATGGAATTCAGCCCCCTGATTCATATCATCCTGGTTCATCCTGAGGACTGAGAATGTAATTCAGCCCCTGATTCATATCATCCTGGTTCAAACTGAGGACTGAGAATGGAATTCAGCCCCTGATTCATATCATCCTGGTTTATCCTGAGGGACTGAGAATGTAATTCAGCCCCTGATTCATATCATCCTGGTTCAACCTGAGGACTGAGAATGTAATTCAGCCCCTTGATTCATGTCATCCTGGTTCAAACTGAGGACTGAGAATGTAATTCAGCCCCCTGATTCATGTCATCCTGGTTCAACCTGAGGACTAAGCATGGAATAAAGCCGCCTGAGCTAATCTATCACCAGTCTCCAGGCCTCAGCAGGAGTGTGCTAAACATGTGGACCGTTATGGCACTGTGGGACAGCTCACTGCCGATGGACAGACAGAGTGTTAACTCTAGGCTAGATGGGACGCTACCGTCCCTCCTGACCAATATCCATTGAAAGTGCAGGGCGCCAAATTCAAACTACAGAATTGTAAATATTTAATATTCTTGAAAATACACATGCAATATGTCAAAATAAAGCTTAACTTCTTGTTAATCCAGCCTCGGTGTCAGATTTCAAAAAGGCTTTACGGCGAAAGCAAACCATGTGATTATCTGAGGACAGCACCCCCATCAAACAATCACAGACAATCATATTTCATCCCACCAGGCGCGACACAAAACTCAGAAATAACTATATAATGCATGCCTTACCTTTGAAGATCTTCTTTTGTTGGCACTCCAATATGTCCCATAAACATCACAAATGGTCCTTTTGTTCGATTAATTCTGTCGTTATATCTCCAAAATGTCTATTTATTTGGCGAGTTTGAGCCAGAAAAACACTGGTTCCAACTTGCGCAACATGACTACAAAATCTCTCATAAGTTACCTGTAATCTTTGTCCAAACACTTCAAGCAACTTTCCTAATTCAACTTTAGATATCTTTTTACGTAAATAATCGATACAATTTAAGGCGGGATAAACTGTGTTCAATACAGGACGAAAACAAAGTGGAGCGAGCTTTCAAGTCGCGCGCCTCTAACAAACATTACACTTCACTTGACCCTCGTTCTGAAGAGCAATACTTCTTCATTTTTCAAAGGAAAAAACATCAACCAATTTCTAAAGACTGTTGACATCCAGTGGAAGCGATAGGAACTGCAAGCAAGTGCCTTAGAAATCTAGTTCCCCATAGAAATACCATTGAAAACACTGTCACCTCAACAACAACAAACATTCCTGGATGGTTTGTCCTCGGGGTTTTGCCTGTCAAATAAGTTCTGTTATACTCACAGAAAACATTCAAACGGTTTTAGAAACTTCAGAGTGTTTTCTATCCAATCTACTATCTAATAATATGCATATCATAGCTTCTGGGCCTGAGTAGCAGGCAGTTTACTTTGGGTACGCTTTTCATCCGGACGTGAAAATACCGCCCCATAGCCTAGAGAGGTTAAGTCTTCACAACAGTGTCTTGTGTATGTGTGAGTGTGTGTATGTGTGTATGTTTGTGTGTGTGTGTATATGTGTGTTTCCCGGTTTCTGGCAGGTGATAAAGTTGGCCAATTTAACACCTCGTCTGGTCTCAGTGGAGACACCTCGCACCTGGCACTTATCAAGTGCGCTGTTGTGTGTTACGGTGACAGAGCAGACGATTGGTGTCTCTCTCTCTCTTTCTCTCTGTCTCTCTCCCTGCATTTTCTCTCTCTCTCTCTCTCTCTCTCTCTCTCTGCCTCTCTCTCTCTTTCTCTCTCTCTGCCTCTCTCTCTCTCTGTCTATCTCTCTCTCTGTCTCTCTCTCTCCTCTCTCTCTCTCTCTCACTCTCTCATCTCTCTCTCTCCTCTCTCTTTCTCACTCTCTCATCTCTCTCTCTACTCTCTCTCTCTCACTCTCTCTCTGTCTTTCTCTCTCTCTCCTTACCTCTCTCTCTCCTTACCTCTCTCTCTCTGTGTCTCTCTCTCTCTGTCTCTCTCTCTCTCTCTCTCTCTCTCTCTCTCACACTCTCTCTCTCACACTCTCTCTCTCCTCTCTCTCTCCTCTCTCTCCTCTCTCTCTCTCTCTCATCTCTCTCTCTACTCTCTCTCTCACTCTCTCTCTGTCTTTCTCTCTCTCTCCTTACCTCTCTCTCTCTGTGTCTCTCTCTCTCTGTCTCTCTCTCTCTCTCTCTCTCTCTCTCTCTCTCTCACACTCTCTCTCTCACACTCTCTCTCTCCTCTCTCTCCTCTCTCTCTCTCTCTCTCTCTATCTCTCTCTCTGTCCTGACGAGCTCTCAGTAACTAAAGTTCAGTCTAGAGTTAAGATTTGAAGCGGTGAAGTGAATGCTCTCATCTGCTTTCGCTTCGTCTCCCAAAATGGATTTTCTGCATCTGGTGAGAAGACACACACACACACACACACACACACACACACACACACACACACACACACACACTGACAGCCAAACACACACACACACGCACGCGCGCACACACACCCACACACAAACACGGAGACACACAATCACACACACACACAACACAGACAGACACACACACAACACACACAGACACACACAGAACACACACACACACACACACACACCACACACACACACACACACACACACACACACACACACACACACACACACACACACACAGAGACAGTCCAAGTTGTTTTCATTCAGAGAGAGTATCTGGGCTTGTTATCCTCCTGTCTCTCCCAACACACAGAGTCTCTGGGCTTGTTGTCCTCCTGTCTCTCCCAACACAGAGTCTCTGGGCTTGTTATCCTCCTGTCTCTCCCAACACACAGAGTCTCTGGGCTTGTTGTCCTCCTGTCTCCACCAACACACAGAGTCTCTGGGCTTGTTATCCTCCTGTCTCTCCCACCACACACAGAGTCTCTGGGCTTGTTGTCCTCCTGTCTCTCCCAACACACATAGTCTCTGGGCTTGTTGTCCTCCTGTCTCTCCCAACACAGAGTCTCTGGGCTTGTTGTCCTCCTGTCTCTCCCAACACACAGAGTCTCTGGGCTTGTTGTCCTCCTGTCTCTCCCAACACACAGAGTCTCTGGCCTTGTTGTCCTCCTGTCTCTCCCAACACACATAGTCTCTGGGCTTGTTATCCTCCTGTCTCTCCCAACACAGAGTCTCTGGGCTTGTTGTCCTCCTGTCTCTCCCAACACACAGAGTCTCTGGGCTTGTTGTCCTCCTGTCTCTCCCAACACAGAGTCTCTGGGCTTGGTGTCCTCCTGTCTCTCCCAACACACAGAGTCTCTGGGCTTGTTGTCCTCCTGTCTCTCCCAACACACAGAGTCTCTGGGCTTGTTGTCCTCCTGTCTCTCCCAACACACAGAGTCTCTGGGCTTGTTGTCCTCCTGTCTCTCCCAACACAGAGTCTCTGGGCTTGGTGTGGGGATTGGAGAGGGTCCTCTCTCTCTCTCTCTCTCTCTCTCTCTCTCTCTCTCTCTCTCTCCTCTCTCTCTCTCTCTCTCTCTCTCTCTCTCTCTCTCTCTCTCTCTCTCTCTCTCTCTCTCTCTCTCTCTCCTCTCTCTCTCTCTCTCTCTCTCTCCCTCTCTACAGTGTATGGTTAGTTGATTATGTGTGACCTCTCCAAATACCAGCAAAATGCCACAGAGATACTCTAAGAGGTCAGACTGTCAGCTACACCAGCCAGACACAATTAAACAACACACACACACACACACACACACACACACACACACACACACACACACACACACACACACACACACACACACACACACACACACAGATTCACACACACACACACACACACACACACACACACACAGACAGACTCTCTCACACACACTTACACACACACACAAATACTGACATAGTTAAAATCCACAGACTGGAAACGTTGCTGTCTGAGGTCATCAGAAGGTAAAGGAAATATGAGAATATATAAGAAACAGTAGGCGATCTTTGAGTTCAAGTTCAGCAAGTAGCCCTTTTGTCTCCACATGTTTTATCTTGTCAACAATAAGATCTATTTACAGGAAGTACCAGTATGAGATCAATGTGGAGCTATATACAGGAAGTACCAGTACCAGATCAATGTGGAGCTATATACAGGAAGTACCAGATCAATGAGGAGCTATATACAGGAAGTACCAGATCAATGAGGAGCTATATACAGGGAGTACCAGTACCAGATCAATGCGGAGCTATATACAGGAAGTACCAGATCAATGTGGAGCTATATACAGGAAGTACCAGATCAATGTGGAGCTATATACAGGAAGTATCAGATCAATGTGGAGCTATATACAGGAAGTACCAGATCAATGTGGAGCTATATACAGGAAGTACCAGATCAATGTGGAGCTATATACAGGAAGTACCAGTACCAGATCAATGTGGAGCTATATACAGGAAGTATCAGATCAATGTGGAGCTGTGTATATATTGTATATATAGTCTAGTGAGTGTGTATATAGTCTAGTGAGTGTGTATATAGTGTGTATATAGTCTAGTGAGTGTGTATATAGTCTAGTGAGTGTGTATATATTGTATATATAGTCTAGTGAGTGTGTATATATTGTGTATATATAGTGTAGTGAGTGTGTATATAGTGTGTATATAGTCTAGTGAGTGTGTATATAGTGTTTATATAGTCTAGTGAGTGTGTATAGTGTGTATATAGTGTATATATAGTCTAGTGAGTGTGTATATAGTGTGTATATAGTCTAGTGAGTGTGTATATAGTGTGTATATAGTGTGTATATAGTGTGTATATATTGTATATATAGTGTGTATATATTGTATATATAGTCTAGTGAGTGTGTATATAGTGTGTATATAGTGTGTATATATTGTATATATAGTCTAGTGAGTGTGTGTACATTGTATACACACACTTTGGCATGGATCTGAGGGTCCATGCCAAATCTTTTCAGTGTCCTGAGAGGGAAGAGGTGCTGTTTTGCCCGCTTCACGACTGTGTGGGTTTGTAGGGACCATGTTAACCATGGGTCCCATGGGTCCCGTGGGTCCCGTGTGGCTCAGTCGGTAGAGCATGGTGTTTGCAACGCCAGGGTTGTGGGTTCGATTCCCACGGGGGACCAGTACGGGAAAAAATAAAAAATAATGTATGAAATGTATGCATTTGCTACTGTAAGTCGCTCTGGATAAGAGCGTCTGCTAAATGACTAAAATGTAAATGTAAAAATGTTAACTCCTTAGGGATGTGGACGACAAGGAACTTAAGTTAAAAAACTTATTGGGGATCGGTGTCCCTTCCAAAGGACGGTTGAGTTAACGTAGGCTGATGTGATTAGCATGAGGTTGTAAGTATCAAGAACATTTCCCAGGACATAGACATATCTGATATTGGCAGAAAACTTAAAGTCTTGTTAATCTAACTGCACTGTCCAATTTACAGTAGCTAATACAGTGAAATAATACCATGCTATTGTTTGAGGAGAGTGAACAATTTAGAACATGAAAAGTTATTAATAAAGAAATTAGACACATTTGGGCAGTCTTGATGCAACATTTTGAACAGAAATACAATGGTTCATTGGATCAGTCTGAAACTTTGCACATACACTGATGCCATCTAGTGGCCAAAGTCTAAATTGCAGCTTGGCTGGAATAATACATTATGGCCTTTCTCTTGCGAAAAAAAAAAATACAAAAGAACGGTTCGTTTTTTCTTTGTATTAATTTTTACCAGATCTATTGTGTTATATTCTTCTACATTCCTTTCACATTTCCACACACGTCAAAGTGTTTCCTTTCCAATGGTACCAAGAATATGCATATCCTTGCTTCAGGTCCTGAGCTACAGGCATTTAGATTTGGGTATGTCATTTTAGACGAAAATGAAAAAAAAAAAATAGAGGCCAATCCTTAAGAGCTCTCAACCCGCTCCACAACAGAGCCGTCAACAATGAGATATTTAAGTTCCAGTTGAGTTACTGCTGTCTCTGAATGTGTTCTACCCTTCTATAGTGACTCAACTTAACAGAGATCCTGTGGTTTTATGACTCAGCTATTTCTCTCTCTCTCTGTGCGTGTGTGTGTGTGTGTGTGTGTGTGTGTGTGTGTGTGTGTGTGTGTGTGTGTGTGTGTGTGTGTGTGTGTGTGTGTGTGTGTGTGTGTGTTTGAGAGCTCTTCTGACTCATTCCTTTCCCTCTCCAGGCCTCAATGGGCTTTTCTGCCGACTCCAGCGGTGGGAGACAAGTAGGGCTTTGATCTGAGTGTGTTTGAGGACCTCTCTCTACAATAGGATTACAGTTAGTCATGACCTAACTTGGTCTGATCTGAGTGAGGACCTCTCTCTACAATAGGATTACAGTTAGTCATGACCTAACTTGGTCTGATCTGAGTGAGGACCTCTCTCTACAATAGGATTACAGTTAGTCATGACCTAACTTGGTCTGACCTGAGTGTGTGTGTGTCTGTGAGTTTGAGTGTGTGTGTGTGTGAGGTAGATATGACCTACCTTGGTCCCTGCTGTGAAACCTGATTACTCACAATACAGCTCCTCACTGCACTCTCATAGCAAAGTGTTTGCTATGTGTTCACCTAATTAGCATCAATAAACCATCTGCAGCACTTCAGCACCACAGGGAGGGAGATTGGATAACAGAACAGGATGGAGAGAGAGAATGAAGAACAAGGATGGAGAGAGATAGCAGAAGAAGGATGCAGAGAGATAACAGAACAAGGATGGAGAGATAACAGAACAGTCATGAAGAGAGATAACAGAACAAGGATTGAAAGAGATAACAGAACAAGGATAGAGAGATAACAGAACAAGGATAGAGAGAGAGATAACAGAGCAGGGATGGAGAGAGAGAAAAAGAACAAGGATGGCGAGAGAGATAACAAAAAAAGGATGGAGAGATAACAGAACAAGAATGAAGAGAGAGATGATCGAACACGGATGTAGTTATTAAACCATCTTAAACCTAATCCTAATCCTAATTCTAACCCTAAACATAAACCTAAACCTAAACCTAAACCTAAACCTAACCCCTTATCTCAAAATAGCCTTTGTGTTACGACTTCCGCCGAAGTCGGTCCCTCTCCTTGTTCGGCCGGCGTTCGGCCGGCGTTCGGCCTTCTAGCCATCACCGATCCACTTTTCATTTTCCATTTGTTTTGTCTTTGTCTTACACACCTGGTTTCAATCCCCCAATTACATGTTCATTATTTAACCCTCTTTTCCCCCATGTCTGTTTGTGAGTAATTGTTTGTATGTAGTACGGTCCGTTAATGTGGGCTGTCTAGATTTGGCCTCGCATTTTTATAATTTGAGTAAAGTATGTTTATTTACTCATATCTGCTGTCCTGCGCCTGACTCCTCTACACCAGCTACACACAGACCACATTACACTTTGTCCTCAATGGAACACAGGAAATATCCCCACAAGGGAGGTATTTCCTTGTTTTACTATCCTTGCGGGGACATTTGGGGATTGTAGGTCCCCAGAAGGCTAGAAGGACCAAACCACAAATCCCACAGACACACAAACACCAACATACTCATTGGTTTGATGCTGTCAATAACATGATCCCTCATCCCTCCATCCCTCCATCTCTCCATCCCTCTATCTCTCCATCCCTCCATCTCTCCATCTCTCCATCCCTCTATCTCTCCATCCCTCTATCTCTCCATCCCTCCATCTCTCCATCCCTCTATCTCTCCATCCCTCCAGCCCTCCATCTCTACATCCCTCCATCCCTCTATCCCTCCATCTCTCCATCCCTCCATCTCTCCATCCCTCCATCCCTCCATCTCTCCATCTCTCCATCCCTCCATCTCTCCATCTCTCCATCCCTCCATCCCTCCATCTCTCTATCCCTCCACCTCTCCATCCCTCCATCTCTCCATCCCTCCTTCCCTCCATCTCTCCATCCCTCCATCCCTCCATCTCTCCATCTCTCCATCCCTCCATCCCTCCATCCCTCCATCTCTCCATCTCTCCATCCCTCCATCCCTCCATCTCTCCATCCCTCCATCCCTCCATCTCTCCATCTCTCCATCCCTCCATCCCTCCATCCCTCCATCTCTCCATCCCTCCATCCCTCCATCTCTCCACCTCTCCACCCCTCCATCTCTCCATCTCTCCATCCCTCCATCCCTCCATCTCTCCACCTCTCCACCCCTCCATCTCTCCATCTCTCCATCCTGACTGGAGCTGGCACCTGACTACAACGCACGCCACAACAGGCCTAGGTGTGTGCATGTGTGTGTGTGTGCGTGTGTGCGTGTGTGCGTGTGTGTGTGTGTGTGTGTGTGTGTGTGTGTGTGTGTGTGTGTGTGTGTGTGTGTGTGTGCGTGCGCGTGCGGGGTCCTTGTTTTGGCATCTTAATGTAATGTATAAAACATTTCTGACTCACTGACACGGAAATAAAATGTCACCCAGTGCCATTATTGAATCATTTAAAATATGTCTTGACAAGCACAGGGTCTACTACAGTCTGGGCTGCTAATCCATCAGCGTCAGTGGACTGGCGATATTCCACCCACCTTGTGTCGAAAAGCAGAACAATTGGTTAAAATCAACAACTTGAAGGACTTTTGTATAATTGTCTTATATTACAATAGTCTTAAAAGAGGCGTTCTTTGTTTATTTAAAGGTGAAATATGTAGAAATCACTCCGCCATTTCCTGGTTTCTAAAATTCAAATTGTTCACTTGTGTGCGTGTGTGTGTGTGTGTGTGTGTGTGTGTGTGTGTGCGTGCGTGCGTGCGTGCGTGTGTGTGTGTGTAGACGTCCCGCTAAGTTAGGATTAGTCCATCTGCCTATCCATCCATGTAATTTAGTTTAATAGTCTCTTGCTTTCTCTCCCTTCTTACACTTTACTACGGCTTTAACTGTGTCAGCACTTCTCTCCTCCTCACCTCACTCCTCTCCTTTCCTTTCCTCTCCCTCTCCCCCACTCTCTTTCTTTCTCTATCTCTCCATATCCCCCCTCCTCCTCTCTCTCTCCTCCTCTCTCTCTCTCTCTCCCTCTCTTTTCTCTCTGCTCTCCTCTCTCTCTCTCTCTCTCTCTCTCTCTCTCTCTCTCTCTATCCCTCTCCCCCCTCTTTCTTTCTTTCTCTCTCTATAGCTGTCTTTCCCTCTCCTCTCCTCTCCCTCTCCCCCCCTCTCTCTCTCTCTCTCTCTCTCTCTGTCTCTCTCTCTCTTTCTCTGTCTCTCTCTCTCTGTCTTTCTCTCTCTCCATATCCCTCTCTCCCTCTCCTCTCCTCTCTCTCTCTCTCTCTCTCTCTCTCTCTCTCTCTCTCTCTCTCTCTCTGTCTTTCTCTCTCTACAATGTACCCTCAAGCCATGACTGCAGAACAGTTATTATAATGGCTACCCAGACTATTCATTCAAATGGCTACATGGACCATTTGCATGAACCCCCTGACTTTTCCCACTGACTCTCTTCACTCCCTGGACTCTACCCAACCACTCACTGATACTACACTGACTCTCTACACTGACAGGACTCTACCCAACCACTCACTGATACTACACTGACTCTCTCTTCACTCCCTGGACTCTACCCAAACACTCACTGATACTACACTGACTCTCTCTTCACTCCCTGGACTCTACCCAAACACAACACATACTACACTGACTCTCTCTACACTGACTGGACTCTACCCAAACACTCACTGATACTACACTGACTCTCTCTACACTGACTGGACTCTACCCAAACACTCCAACACACACAAATACAAACACACATTCACATTGACGCCACACACACAAACACACACACAAACACACACAAATAGACACATTTTCAAACTCTTCAAACACACTGCTGCTACTCTGTTTATTATCTATCCTGATTGTCTAGTCACTTTACCCCCAACTACCTGGTACCCCTACAACTACCTGGTACCCCTACCTACATTATATTACCTTGTCATGTCCTGACCAGCAGATGGAGCTATTGTATTAGTTTTGGGGTCAGGACGTGGCAGTTTTTGTATGTGAATGATTGTGTTGTTGATTGGGACTTCCAATTGAAGGCAGGTGTGTTGAGTTGCCTTTGATTGGAAGTCCTATATAGGTGTGTGTGTTTTTCTTTGGGGTTGTGGGTGGTTGTTTTTGCACTGCGTTTAATAGCCTGCAGAACTGTTGCTGTTGTCACCTTTATTGTTTTGTCAAGTGGATGCTTTACTCCTTTTTTTAAATTAAATATGAGTATTCACATACCTGCTGCGCCTTGGTCTTCTCTCCATGACAACTTCTGTTACAGAACCACCCACCAAACCAGGACCAAGCAGCAGAAGAGGAGGAAGCCACAGGAGAAAAAATGGGAGGAATGGACATGGGAGGACGTCCTGGACGGCAAGGGAGCCTACACCTGGGAAGAGATCCTGGCCGGAAGGGATCGCCTCCCATGGGAACAGGTGGAGGCACTCAGGAGAGTGGAGGCAGCTGGACAGAGGAACCAACGGGAACGTTATGCTGGAACACGGTTGGGTAGGAAACCCGAGAGGCACCCCCAATACATTTTTTTGGGGGGGGCACACGGGTAGCTTGGCCAGGCCAGGGAAGAGCCGTAAGCCAGCTACCCGTGACTACAGGGAGGTGCGTATGAGGTGGAGGGTGCCATGTTACGCTGAGGTACACACCATCTCGCCTATACGGTCGCATAGCCCAGTCCGCCCAGTACCAGCGCCCCGCAGGTGCCAGGGCAAGGTGAGCATCGAGCCGGAAGGGGTGATGCCAACCCTGCACTCAAGACGGCCAGTGCGCCCTTTCAGTCCGGTGTTTCCCGCTAGACGCACTAGCATGGAGGTGCGTGTCTCCAGGCTGGCACGTCCAGTACCAGCCCCACGCATCAGGAGTCTAGTGCGTCAGCCCAGCCTCGCCAGTCAAGAGTCACCGGAGCTGCCCGCCAGTCGGAAGTCGCCAGAGCTGCCCGCCAGTCGGAAGTCGCCAGAGCTGCCCGCCAGTCGGAAGTCGCCAGAGCTGCCCGCCAGTCGGAAGTCGCCAGAGCTGCCCGCCAGTCGGAAGTCGCCAGAGCTGCCCGCCAGTCGGAAGTCACCAGAGCTGCCCGCCAGTCAACAGTCACCAGAGCTGCCCGCCAGTCAACAGTCACCAGAGCTGCCCGCCAGTCAACAGTCACCAGAGCTGCCCGCCAGTCAACAGTCACCAGAGCTGCCCGCCAGTCGTAAGTCGCCAGAGGGGCCCGGCTGCCTGGAGCCGCCGGAGTGGCCAGACTGCCCGGAACCGCCGGAGTGGCCAGACTGCCCGGAACCGCCGGAGTGGTCCGACGGCCCGGGTCTGCCAGAGTGGCCCGACGGCCCGGGTCTGCCAGAGTGGCCCGACTGCCCGGGTCTGCCAGAGTGGCCCGACTGCCCGGGTCTGCCAGAGTGGCCCGACTGCCCGGGTCTGCCAGAGTGGCCCGACTGCCCGGGTCTGCCAGAGTGGCCCGACTGCCCTCCGGCCCAGCCCGAGTGGCCCTCCTGCCCTCCGGCCCAGCCCGAGTGGCCCTCCTAACCTCCGGCCCAAACCGATTGGCCCTCCTGCCCTCCGGCCCAGCCCGATTGGCCCTCCTGCCCTCCGGCCCAGCCCGAGTGGCCCTCCTGCCCTCCGGCCCAGCCCGAGTGGCCTTCCTGCCCTCCGGCCCAGCCCGAGTGGCCCTCCTGCCCTCCGGCCCAGCCCGAGTGTCCCTCCTGCTCCTACATACCTACAACTACCTGCTACCCCTACCTACATTATATTACCTACACTACCTGGTACCCCTACCTACATTATATTACCTCAAATACCTGGTACCCCTACCTACATTATATTACCTCAACTACCTGGTACCCCTACCTACATTATATTACCTCAACTACCTGGTACCCCTACCTACATTATATTACCTACAACTACCTGGTACCCCTACCTACATTATATTACCTCTACTACCTGATACCCCTACCTACATTATATTACCTACAACTACCTGGTACCCCTACCTACATTATATTACCTCAACTACCTGGTACCCCTACCTACATTATATTACCTACAACTACCTGGTACCCCTACAACTATCTGGTACCTATTACCTACAACTACCTGGTACCCCTACCTACATTATATTACCTCTACTACCTGATACCCCTACCTACATTATATTACCTACAACTACCGGGTACCCCTACCTACATTATATTACCTCTACTACCTGGTACCCCTACCTACATTATATTACCTCAACTACCTGGTACCCCTACCTACATTATATTACCTCTACTACCTGGTACCCCTACCTACATTGTATTACCTACAACTACCTGGTACCCCTACCTACATTATATTACCCCAACTACCTGGTACCCCTACCTACATTATATTACCTCTACTACCTGGTACCCCTACCTACATTATATTACCTCTACTACCTGGTACCCCTACCTACATTATATTACCTCAACTACCTGGTACCCCTACCTACATTATATTACCTACAACTACCTGGTACCCCTACCTACAATATATTACCTACAACTACCTGGTACCCCTACCTACATTATATTACCTCTACTACCTGGTACCCCTACCTACATTATATTACCTACAACTACCTGGTACCCCTACCTACATTATATTACCTCTACTACCTGATACCCCTACCTACATTATATTACCTACAACTACCTGGTACCCCTACCTACATTATATTACCCTTACTACCTGGTAGCCCTACCTACATTATATTACCTCTACTACCTGGTACCCCTACCTACATTATATTACCTCTACTACCTGGTACCCCTACCTACATTATATTACCTACAACTACCTGGTACCCCTACATTATATTACCTACAACTACCTGGTACCCCTACCTACATTATATTACCTACAACTACCTGGTACCCCTACCTACATTATATTACCTCTACTACCTGATACCCCTACCTACATTATATTACCTACAACTACCTGGTACCCCTGCCTACATTATATTACCTCAACTACCTGGTACCCCTACCTACATTATATTACCTCAACTACCTGGTACCCCTACCTACATTATATTACCTACAACTACCTGGTACCCCTACCTACATTATATTACCTCAACTACCTGGTACCCCTACCTACATTATATTACCTCAATTACCTGGTACCCTTACCTACATTATATTACCTCAACTACCTGGTACTCCTACCTACAACTACCTGGTACCCCTACCTACATTATATTACCTCTACTACCTGGTACCCCTACCTACATTATATTACCTCAATTACCTGGTACCCCTACCTATATTATATTACCTACAACTACCTGGTACCCCTACAACTACCTGGTACCCCTACAACTACCTGGTACCCCTACCTACATTATATTACCTACAACTACCTGGTACCCCTACCTACATTATATTACCTCTACTACCTGATACCCCTACCTACATTATATTACCTACAACTACCTGGTACCCCTACCTACATTATATTACCTCTACTACCTGGTACCCCTACCTACATTATATCAACTCAACTACCTGGTAGCCCTACCTACATTATATTACCTCTACTACCTGGTACCCCTACCTACATTATATTACCTACAACTACCTGGTACCCCTACCTACATTATATTACCCCAACTACCTGGTACCCCTACCTACATTATATTACCTCTACTACCTCGTACCCCTACCTACATTATATTACCTCTACTACCTGGTACCCCTACCTACATTATATTACCTCAACTACCTGGTACCCCTACCTACATTATATTACCTACAACTACCTGGTAGCCCTACCTACATTATATTACCTCTACTACCTGGTACCCCTACCTACATTATATTACCTACAACTACCTGGTACCCCTACCTACATTATATTACCTCTACTACCTGGTACCCCTACCTACATTATATTACCTACAACTACCTGGTACCCCTACCTACATTATATTACCTCTACTACCTGATACCCCTACCTACATTTTATTACCTACAACTACCTGGTACCCCTACCTACATTATATTACCTCTACTACCTGGTACCCCTACCTACATTATATTACCTCAACTACCTGGTAGCCCTACCTACATTATATTACCTCTACTACCTGGTACCCCTACCTACATTATATTACCTACAACTACCTGGTACCCCTACCTACATTATATTACCTCTACTACCTGGTACCCCTACCTACATTATATTACCTACAACTACCTGGTACCCCTACATTATATTACCTACAACTACCTGGTACCCCTACATTATATTACCTACAACTACCTGGTACCCCTACCTACATTATATTACCTACAACTACCTGGTACCCCTACCTACATTATATTACCTCTACTACCTGATACCCCTACCTACATTATATTACCTACAACTACCTGGTACCCCTGCCTACATTATATTACCTCAACTACCTGGTACCCCTACCTACATTATATTACCTCAACTACCTGGTACCCCTACCTACATTATATTACCTACAACTACCTGGTACCCCTACCTACATTATATTACCTCAACTACCTGGTACCCCTACCTACATTATATTACCTCAATTACCTGGTACCCTTACCTACATTATATTACCTCAACTACCTGGTACTCCTACCTACAACTACCTGGTACCCCTACCTACATTATATTACCTCTACTACCTGGTACCCCTACCTACATTATATTACCTCAATTACCTGGTACCCCTACCTATATTATATTACCTACAACTACCTGGTACCCCTACAACTACCTGGTACCCCTACAACTACCTGGTACCCCTACCTACATTATATTACCTACAACTACCTGGTACCCCTACCTACATTATATTACCTCTACTACCTGATACCCCTACCTACATTATATTACCTACAACTACCTGGTACCCCTACCTACATTATATTACCTCTACTACCTGGTACCCCTACCTACATTATATCAACTCAACTACCTGGTAGCCCTACCTACATTATATTACCTCTACTACCTGGTACCCCTACCTACATTATATTACCTACAACTACCTGGTACCCCTACCTACATTATATTACCCCAACTACCTGGTACCCCTACCTACATTATATTACCTCTACTACCTCGTACCCCTACCTACATTATATTACCTCTACTACCTGGTACCCCTACCTACATTATATTACCTCAACTACCTGGTACCCCTACCTACATTATATTACCTACAACTACCTGGTAGCCCTACCTACATTATATTACCTCTACTACCTGGTACCCCTACCTACATTATATTACCTACAACTACCTGGTACCCCTACCTACATTATATTACCTCTACTACCTGGTACCCCTACCTACATTATATTACCTACAACTACCTGGTACCCCTACCTACATTATATTACCTCTACTACCTGATACCCCTACCTACATTTTATTACCTACAACTACCTGGTACCCCTACCTACATTATATTACCTCTACTACCTGGTACCCCTACCTACATTATATTACCTCAACTACCTGGTAGCCCTACCTACATTATATTACCTCTACTACCTGGTACCCCTACCTACATTATATTACCTACAACTACCTGGTACCCCTACCTACATTATATTACCTCTACTACCTGGTACCCCTACCTACATTATATTACCTACAACTACCTGGTACCCCTACATTATATTACCTACAACTACCTGGTACCCCTACCTACATTATATTACCTACAACTACCTGGTACCCCTACCTACATTATATTACCTCTACTACCTGATACCCCTACCTACATTATATTACCTACAACTACCTGGTACCCCTACCTACATTATATTACCTCAACTACCTGGTACCCCTACCTACAACTACCTGGTACCCCTACCTACATTATATTACATCTACTACCTGGTACCCCTACCTACATTATATTACCTCAACTACCTGGTACCCCTACCTACATTATATTACCTACAACTACCTGGTACCCCTACCTACATTATATTACCTCAACTACCTGGTACCCCTACCTACATTATATTACCTCAATTACCTGGTACCCCTACCTACATTATATTACCTCAACTACCTGGTACCCCTACCTACAACTACCTGGTACCCCTACCTACATTATATTACCTCTACTACCTGGTACCCCTACCTACATTAAATTACCTCAATTACCTGGTACCCCTACCTATATTATATTACCTACAACTACCTGGTACCCCTACAACTACCTGGTACCCCTACAATTACCTGGTACCCCTACCTACATTATATTACCTACAACTACCTGGTACCCCTACCTACATTATATTACCTCTACTACCTGATACCCCTACCTACATTATATTACCTACAACTACCTGGTACCCCTACCTACATTATATTACCTCTACTACCTGGTACCCCTACCTACATTATATTACCTCAACTACCTGGTAGCCCTACCTACATTATATTACCTCTACTACCTGGTACCCCTACCTACATTATATTACCTACAACTACCTGGTACCCCTACCTACATTATATTACCTCTACTACCTGGTACCCCTACCTACATTATATTACCTACAACTACCTGGTACCCCTACCTACATTATATTACCTACAACTACCTGGTACCCCTACCTACATTATATTACCTCAACTACCTGGTACCCCTACCTACATTATATTACCTACAACTACCTGGTACCCCTACCTACATTATATTACCTCAACTACCTGGTACCCCTACCTACATTATATTACCTCAATTACCTGGTACCCCTACCTACATTATATTACCTCAACTACCTGGTACCCCTACCTACAACTACCTGGTACCCCTACCTACATTATATTACATCTACTACCTGGTACCCCTACCTACATTATATTACCTCAACTACCTGGTACCCCTACCTACATTATATTACCTACAACTACCTGGTACCCCTACCTACATTATATTACCTCAACTACCTGGTACCCCTACCTACATTATATTACCTCAATTACCTGGTACCCCTACCTACATTATATTACCTCAACTACCTGGTACCCCTACCTACAACTACCTGGTACCCCTACCTACATTATATTACCTCTACTACCTGGTACCCCTACCTACATTATATTTCCTCAACTACCTGGTACCCCTACCTACATTATATTACCTCTACTACCTGATACCCCTACCTACATTATATTACCTACAACTACCTGGTACCCCTACCTACATTATATTACCTCTACTACCTGGTACCCCTACCTACATTATATCAACTCAACTACCTGGTAGCCCTACCTACATTATATTACCTCTACTACCTGGTACCCCTACCTACATTATATTACCTACAACTACCTGGTACCCCTACCTACATTATATTACCCCAACTACCTGGTACCCCTACCTACATTATATTACCTCTACTACCTCGTACCCCTACCTACATTATATTACCTCTACTACCTGGTACCCCTACCTACATTATATTACCTCAACTACCTGGTACCCCTACCTACATTATATTACCTACAACTACCTGGTAGCCCTACCTACATTATATTACCTCTACTACCTGGTACCCCTACCTACATTATATTACCTACAACTACCTGGTACCCCTACCTACATTATATTACCTCTACTACCTGGTACCCCTACCTACATTATATTACCTACAACTACCTGGTACCCCTACCTACATTATATTACCTCTACTACCTGATACCCCTACCTACATTTTATTACCTACAACTACCTGGTACCCCTACCTACATTATATTACCTCTACTACCTGGTACCCCTACCTACATTATATTACCTCAACTACCTGGTAGCCCTACCTACATTATATTACCTCTACTACCTGGTACCCCTACCTACATTATATTACCTACAACTACCTGGTACCCCTACCTACATTATATTACCTCTACTACCTGGTACCCCTACCTACATTATATTACCTACAACTACCTGGTACCCCTACATTATATTACCTACAACTACCTGGTACCCCTACCTACATTATATTACCTACAACTACCTGGTACCCCTACCTACATTATATTACCTCTACTACCTGATACCCCTACCTACATTATATTACCTACAACTACCTGGTACCCCTACCTACATTATATTACCTCAACTACCTGGTACCCCTACCTACAACTACCTGGTACCCCTACCTACATTATATTACATCTACTACCTGGTACCCCTACCTACATTATATTACCTCAACTACCTGGTACCCCTACCTACATTATATTACCTACAACTACCTGGTACCCCTACCTACATTATATTACCTCAACTACCTGGTACCCCTACCTACATTATATTACCTCAATTACCTGGTACCCCTACCTACATTATATTACCTCAACTACCTGGTACCCCTACCTACAACTACCTGGTACCCCTACCTACATTATATTACCTCTACTACCTGGTACCCCTACCTACATTAAATTACCTCAATTACCTGGTACCCCTACCTATATTATATTACCTACAACTACCTGGTACCCCTACAACTACCTGGTACCCCTACAATTACCTGGTACCCCTACCTACATTATATTACCTACAACTACCTGGTACCCCTACCTACATTATATTACCTCTACTACCTGATACCCCTACCTACATTACATTACCTACAACTACCTGGTACCCCTACCTACATTATATTACCTCTACTACCTGGTACCCCTACCTACATTATATTACCTCAACTACCTGGTAGCCCTACCTACATTATATTACCTCTACTACCTGGTACCCCTACCTACATTATATTACCTACAACTACCTGGTACCCCTACCTACATTATATTACCTCTACTACCTGGTACCCCTACCTACATTATATTACCTACAACTACCTGGTACCCCTACCTACATTATATTACCTACAACTACCTGGTACCCCTACCTACATTATATTACCTCAACTACCTGGTACCCCTACCTACATTATATTACCTACAACTACCTGGTACCCCTACCTACATTATATTACCTCAACTACCTGGTACCCCTACCTACATTATATTACCTCAATTACCTGGTACCCCTACCTACATTATATTACCTCAACTACCTGGTACCCCTACCTACAACTACCTGGTACCCCTACCTACATTATATTACATCTACTACCTGGTACCCCTACCTACATTATATTACCTCAACTACCTGGTACCCCTACCTACATTATATTACCTACAACTACCTGGTACCCCTACCTACATTATATTACCTCAACTACCTGGTACCCCTACCTACATTATATTACCTCAATTACCTGGTACCCCTACCTACATTATATTACCTCAACTACCTGGTACCCCTACCTACAACTACCTGGTACCCCTACCTACATTATATTACCTCTACTACCTGGTACCCCTACCTACATTATATTTCCTCAATTACCTGGTACCCCTACCTATATTATATTACCTACAACTACCTGGTACCCCTACAACTACCTGGTACCCCTACAACTACCTGGTACCCCTACCTACATTATATTACCTACAACTACCTGGTACCCCTACCTACATTATATTACCTCTACTACCTGATACCCCTACCTACTTTATATTACCTACAACTACCTGGTACCCCTACCCACATTATATTACCTCTACTACCTGGTACCCCTACCTACATTATATTACCTCAACTACCTGGTAGCACTACCTACATTATATTACCTCTACTACCTGGTACCCCTACCTACATTATATTACCTACAACTACCTGGTACCCCTACCTACATTATATTACCTCTACTACCTGGTACCCCTACCTACATTATATTACCTACAACTACCTGGTACCCCTACCTACATTATATTACCTACAACTACCTGGTACCCCTATCTACATTATATTACCTCAACTACCTGGTACCCCTACCTACAACTACCTGGTACCCCTACCTACATTATATTACCTCTACTACCTGGTACCCCTACCTACATTATATTACCTCAACTACCTGGTACCCCTACCTACATTATATTACCTACAACTACCTGGTACCCCTACCTACATTATATTACCTCAACTACCTGGTACCCCTACCTACATTATATTACCTCAATTACCTGGTACCCCTACCTACATTATATTACCTCAACTACCTGGTACCCCTACCTACATTATATTACCTCAATTACCTGGTACCCCTACCTACATTATATTACCTCAACTACCTGGTACCCCTACCTACAACTACCTGGTACCCCTACCTACATTATATTACCTCTACTACCTGGTACCCCTACCTACATTATATTACCTCAATTACCTGGTACCCCTACCTATATTATATTACCTACAACTACCTGGTACCCCTACAACTACCTGGTACCCCTACCTACATTATATTACCTACAACTACCTGGTACCCCTACCTACATTATATTACCTCTGCTACCTGGTACCCCTACCTACATTATATTACCTCTACTACCTGGTACCCCTACCTACATTATATTACCTACAACTACCTCGTACCCCTACCTACATTATATTGCCTCTACTACCTGGTACCCCTACCTACATTATATTACCTACAACTACCTGGTACCCCTACCTACAACTACCTGGTACCCCTACCCACACGTACATACTGTATTACCTCAACTACCTGGTACCCCTGCACATTGACTCAGTACTGGTACTCCTTATAGTCTCATTATTATCTCAACTACCTGGTACCCCTGCACATTGACTCAGTACTGGTACTACTTATAGCCTCATTATTACCTCAACTACCTGGTACCCCTGCACATTGACTCAGTACTGATACTGCTGTTTCATAATGTAGTTTAGGTGGTATCATAATGTAGTTTAGGTGGTATCTATCTCTGTTTCATAATGTAGTTTAGGTGGTATCTATCTCTGTTTCATAATGTAGTTTAGGTGGTAACATAATGTAGTTTAGGTGGTATCATAATGTAGTTTAGGTGGTATCTATCTCTCCTGTTTCATAATGTAGTTTAGATGGTATCTATCTCTCCTGTTTCATAATGTAGTTTAGGTGGTATCATAATGTAGTTTAGGTGGTATCATAATGTAGTTTAGGTGGTATCTATCTCTCCTGTTTCATAATGTAGTTTAGGTGGTATCTATCTCTCCTGTTTCATAATGTAGTTTAGGTGGTATCTATCTCTGCTGTTTCATAATGTAGTTTAGGTGGTAACATAATGTAGTTTAGGTGGTATCTATCTCTCCTGTTTCATAATGTAGTTTAGGTGGTATCATAATGTAGTTTAGGTGGTATCTATCTCTCCTGTTTCATCATGTAGTTTAGGTGGTATCATAATGTAGTTTAGGTGGTATCTATCTC
>NC_138293.1:102797500-102862500 GCF_965601325.2 Salmo salar
GAGGAATGGAGGAGAGGACAGAAAGAACACAGGAAGGAATAGGAGGAATGGAGGAGAGGACAGAAAGAACACAGGAAGGAATAGGAGGAATGGAGGAGAGGACAGAGAGAACACAGGAAGGAATAGGAGGAATGGAGGAGAGGACAGAAAGAACACAGGAAGGAATAGGAGGAATGGAGGAGAGGACAGAGAGAACACAGGAAGGAATAGGAGGAGAGGAATGGTGAGTCTTTAAAAAAAAAAACATAGCAGACCTTTGACCAGGAATCAAACCAGACTTTTAACACATCATGTCAATACTGGGTTAGTAGGTCAACATCAGATCAGCTCAACATCAGATATAAATCAGATCAGATCAACATCAGATCAACATCAGATCAGATCAACATCAGATAAACATCAGATCAGATCAACATCGGATCAGTTCAACATCAGATCAGCATCAGATCAACATCTGATCAACATCAGATCAGCATCAGATCAGATCAACATCAGATCAGATCAACATCAGATCAACATCAGATCAACATCAGATCAAATCAAGATCAGATCAGATCGACATCAGATCAACTTCAGAT
Source organism: Salmo salar (assembly GCF_965601325.2). NCBI lineage: Eukaryota > Metazoa > Chordata > Actinopteri > Salmoniformes > Salmonidae > Salmo > Salmo salar. Next base: position 102,798,079 of record NC_138293.1, read on the forward strand.
CAGATCAACATCAGATCAACATCAGATCAACATCAGATCAAATCAACATCAGATCAACATCAGATCAACATCAGATTGGCTTCATTCCACCCACCTGGTCACCCAGATCTAAACAAATGGTCACATCAGATCTTAAAGGACAGGAAATAAAGACAGGAAGTAAAGATGGAGAGAGTTTGATAAGACAGGAAGTAAAGATGAGTGAGTTTGAGAAGACAGGAAGTAAAGATGGAGTGAGTTTGAGTTTGAGAAGACAGGAAGTGAAGATGGAATGAGTTTGAGAAGAGAGGAAGTAAAGATGGAGATCCCAGATGTAAACAATTTGGTCACATCAGATCTTAAATGTCTTGTAGGATTTCTTTTTTTAATGTTGCATCCTTTGTTATTTAAATTTACATGGCTGAATTAATGATTTAGGAAAACAAAGCCTCTGGCCTCTATCTTTTACCCATGGTCCTCTCTGTCTGTCCCAAGATGCACCAGAGTGTTTACAGCCCAGAGAACAGACGCCAACACAGCTGGACCTGCAGAAGGAGATAGAGTGTTTAGTGTGTGTGTGTGTGTGTGTGTGTGTGTGTGTGTGTGTGTGTGTGTGTGTGTGTGTGTGTGTGTGTGTGTGTGTGTGTGTGTGTGTGTGTGTGCGCACGTGCACGCACACCCTATCCAACCCTTAGCATAACCCTTCAGAATGAGTGCCTGAACTTAAACCTTAACTTCAAGATGTGACGTTTAGAGAAAGTGGATGAACGTCTTTTTCTGCAGTGAGTCTGTGAGAGCTTGTTGAGGAGGGAGAGGACGGGGACATTAGGATTAGTCCACCTGCCTATCCATCCATCCATTTCATTTAGTTCAATAGTCTCTCTCTCCCTTCTTACACTTTACTACAGCTTTAACTGTGTCAGCACATCTCTCCTCCTGAACACACCACCTCCTCTCTCTCTCTCTCTAACTCTCTCTCTCTCTCTCTCTCTCTCTCTCTCTCTCTCTCTCTCGTCCCCACATGCACAAAACCAGATGTGCTCAATTTGTGCGGTATTAAGATATCCTAGCACCTTGTCAGAATAATACAGAATATAAACATGACTCAATGTGTTTATATATAATACAGAATAAGGCTGTAACGTAACGTGGAAAAAGCCAAAGGGGTCTGAATACTTTTCCGAACGCGATGTATAAAGCTTTCCACACCCTGTATCTTAATAATGTGGACTAGCAGAGCTGTAGTGTAGTGGTAACACTCTACAACATGTAGATAAAGCTCTCTACCTCCCTGTATCTTAATAATGTGGACTAGCAGAGCTGTAGTGTAGTGGTAACACTCTACAACATGTATATAAAGCTCTCCACCTCCCTGTATCTTAAGGGTTACTACAATACAACATTCACAACATGACAACAAAACTACATAACACCATTAAATACAGTTGGTTACTACAATACAAAATTCACAACATGACAACACAACTACATAACACCAGTAAATACAGTTGAGGGTTACTACAATACAACATTCACAACATGACAACACAACTACATAACACCATTAAATACAGTTGGTTACTACAATACAACATTCACAACATAACAACACAACTACATAACACCATTAAATACAGTTGGTTACCACAATACAACATTCACTACATGACAACACAACTACATAACACCATTAAATACAGTTGAGGGATACTACAATACAACATTCACAACATGACAACACAACTACATTACACTAGTAAATACAGTTGAGGGTTACTACAATACAACATTCACAACATGACAACACAACTACATAACACCATTAAATACAGTTAAGGGTTACTACAATACAACATTCACAACATGACAACACAACTACATAACACCATTAAATACAGTTGAGGGTTACTACAATACAACATTCACAACATGACAACACAACTACATAACACCAGTAAATACAGTTGAGGGTTACTACAATACAACATTCACAACAAGACAACATAACTACATAACACCATTAAATATAGTTGGTTACTACAATACAACATTCACAACATGACAACACAACTACATAACAACATTAAATACAGATTGGTTAATACAATACAACATTCACAACATGACAACTCAACTACATAACACCAGTAAATACAGTTGAGGGTTACTACAATACAACATTCACAACATGACAACACAACTACATGACGCCATTAAATACAGTTGGTTGCTACAATACAACATTAACAACAAGACAACATAACTACATAACACCATTAAATACAGATTGGTTAATACAATACAACATTCACAACATGACAACGCAACTACATAACACCATTAAATACAGTTGGTTACTACAATCCAACATTCACAACATGACAACATAACTACATAACACCATTAAATACAGTTGAGGGTTACTACAATACAACATTCACAACATGACAACACAACTACATAACACCATTAAATACAGTTGGGTACTACAATACAACATTCACAACATGACAACACAACTACATAACACCATTAAATACAGTTGGTTACTACAATACAACATTCACAACATGACAACACAACTACATAACACCATTAAATACAGTTGAGGGTTACTACAATACAAAGTTCACAACATGACAACACAACTACGTGACACCATTAAATACAGTTGGTTACTACAATACAACATTAACAACAAGACAACATAACTACATAACACCATTAAATACAGTTGGTTACTACAATACAACATTCACAACATAACAACACAACTACATAACACCATTGAATACAGTTAAGGGTTACTACAATACAACATTCACAACATGACAACACAACTACATAACACCATTAAATACAGTTGGTTACCACAATACAACATTCACTACATGACAACACAACTACATAACACCATTAAATACAGTTGAGGGATACTACAATACAACATTCACAACATGACAACACAACTACATTACACCAGTAAATACAGTTGAGGGTTACTACAATACAACATTCACAACATGACAACACAACTACATAACACCAGTAAATACAGTTGAGGGTTACTACAATACAACATTCACAACATGACAACACAACTACATAACACCATTAAATACAGTTGAGGGTTACTACAATACAAAGTTCACAACATGACAACACAACTTCATGACACCATTAAATACAGTTGGTTACTACAATACAACATTAACAACAAGACAACATAACTACATAACACCATTAAATACAGTTGGTTACTACAACACAAAATTCACAACATGACAACACAACTACATAACACCATTAAATACAGTTGAGGGTTACTACAATACAACATTCACAACATGACAACACAACTACATAACACCATTAAATACAGATTGGTTAATACAATACAACATTCACAACATGACAACGCCACTACATAATCCATTAAATACAGTTGAGGGTTACTACAACACAACATTCACAACATGACAACACAACTACATAACACCATTAAATACAGTTAAGGGTTACTACAAAACAACATTCACAACATGACAACACAACTACATAACACCATTAAAAACAGTTGAGTGATACTACAATACAACATTCACAACATGACAACACAACAACATAACACCATTAAATACAGTTGGTTACTACAATACAAAGATCACAACATGACAACACAACTACGTGAGACCATTAAATACAGTTGGTTACTACAATACAACATTAACAACAAGACAACATAACTACATAACACCATTAAATACAGTTGGTTACTACAATACAACATTCACAACATGACAACACAACTACATAACACCATTAAATACAGTTGGTGACTACAATACAAAATTCACAACATGACAACACAACTACATAACACCATTAAATACAGTTGAGGGATACTACAATACAACATTCACAACATGACAACACAACTACATAACACCATTAAATACAGTTGGTGACTACAATACAAAATTCACAACATGACAACACAACTACATAACACCATTAAATACAGTTGAGGGTTACTACAATACAACATTCACAACATGACAACACAACTACATAACACCAGTAAATACAGTTGAGGGATACTACAATACAACATTCACAACATGACAACGCAACTACATAACACCAGTAAATACAGTTGAGGGTTACTACAATACAACATTCACAACATGACAACACAACTACATAACACCATTAAATACAGTTGAGGGTTACTACAATACAACATTCACAACATGACAACATAACTACATAACACCATTAAATACAGTTGGTTACTACAATACAAAGTTCACAACATGACAACACAACTTCATGACACCATTAAATACAGTTGGTTACTACAATACAAAATTCACAACATGACAACACAACTACATAACACCAGTAAATACAGTTGAGGGTTACTACAATACAACATTCACAACATAACAACACAACTACATAACACCATTAAATACAGTTAAGGGTTACTACAATACAACATTCACAACATGACAACACAACTACATAACACCATTAAATACAGTTGGTTACCACAATACAACATTCACTACATGACAACACAACTACATAACACCATTAAATACAGTTGAGGGATACTACAATACAACATTCACAACATGACAACACAACTACATTACACCAGTAAATACAGTTGAGGGTTACTACAATACAACATTCACAACATGACAACACAACTACATAACACCATTAAATACAGTTAAGGGTTACTACAATACAACATTCACAACATGACAACACAACTACATAACACCATTAAATACAGTTGAGGGATACTACAATACAACATTCACAACATGACAACACAACTACATTACACCAGTAAATACAGTTGAGGGTTACTACAATACAACATTCACAACATGACAACACAACTACATAACACCATTAAATACAGTTAAGGGTTACTACAATACAACATTCACAACATGACAACACAACTACATAACACCAGTAAATACAGTTAACCTGTTTAGGATAGGGGGCAGTATTGACACGGCTGGATAAAAAACATACCCGATTTAATCTGGTTACCACTCCTACCCAGTAACTAGAATATGCATATACTTATTACATATGGATAGAAAACACCCTAAATTTTCTAAAACTGTTTGAATGGTGTCTGTGAGTATAACAGAACTCAAATGGCAGGTCAAAACCTGAGAGATTCCTTTACAGGAAGTGGCCTGTCTGACCATTTCTTGAACTTCTTTTCCATCTCTATCATTTACTAAGGATCTCTGCTCTAACGTGACACTTCCCACGTCGTCCATAGGCGCTCAGAGCCCGGGAAAAAACAGAATGTCATCATTCCAGCCCCAGGCTGAAACACATTATCGCCTTTCTCAAGTGGCCGATCAAGGGACACTGGGCTTATGCTCGTGACCCCGACCGCCCCCGCCTTTGGGATTTTTTCCTCTGTTTGCCGAAAAGGAGATTCCCTGTCGGAATATTGTCGCTTTTCTACGAGAAAAATGTCGTAAAAATTGATTTTAAACAGCGGTTGACATGCTTCGAAGTACGGTAATGGAATACTTAGAATTTTATTGTCACGAATTGCGCCATGCGCGTGACACTTCTTTACTATTTCGGATAGTGTCTGGAACGCACGAACAAAACGCCGCTATTCGGATATAACGATGGATTATTTTGGACCAAACCAACATTTGTTATTGAAGTAGCAGTCCTGGGTGTGTATTCTGACGAAGACAAAAAAAGGTAATCAAACTTTTATAATAGTAAATATGATTATGGTGAGTGCTAAACTTGCCGGGTGTCTAAATAGCGAGCCCGTGATGCCTGGGCTATGTACTTAGAATATTGCAAAATGTGCTTTCACCAAAAATCTATTTTAAAATCGGACATATCGAGTGCATAGAGGAGGTCTGTATCTATAATTCTTAAAATAATTGTTATGCTTTTTGTGAACGTTTATCGTGAGTAATTTAGTAAAATGTTAGCGAATTCCCCGGAAGTTTGCGGGGGGTATGCTAGTTCTGAACGTCACATGCTAATGTAAAAAGCTGGTTTTTGATATAAATATGAACTTGATTGAACAAAACATGCATGTATTGTATAACATAATGTCCTAGGGTTGTCATCTGATGAAGATCATCAAAGGTGAGTGCTGCATTTAGCTGTCTTCTGGGTTTTGGTGACATTATATGCTGGCTTGAAAAATGGGTGTCTGATTATTTCTGGCTTGGTACTCTGCTGACATAATCTAATGTTTTGCTTTCGTTGTAAAGCCTTTTTGAAATCGGACAGTGTGGTTAGATAAACGAGAGTCTTATCTTTAAAATGCTGTGAAATATTCATATGTTTGAAAAATTGAAGTTTTTGTATTTTTGAGGAATTTGTAATTCGCGCCACGCCTATCATTGGATATTGGAGTAGGTGTTCCGCTAGCGGAATGTCTAGATGTAAGAGGTTAAATACAGTTGAGGGTTACTACAATACAACATTCACAACATGACAACACAACTACATAACACCATTAAATACAGTTGAGGGTTACTACAATACAAAATCACAACACAACTACTTTACACCATTAAATACAGTTGGTTACTACAATACAACATTGACAACATGACAACACAACTACATTACACCATTAAATACAGTTGAGGGTTTCTACAATACAACATTCACAACATGACAACACAACTACATAACACCATTAAATACAGTTGGTTACTACAATACAACATTCACAACATGACAACACAACTACATAACACCATTAAATACAGTTGAGGGTTACTACAATACAACATCACAACACAACTACTTTACACCATTAAATACAGTTGGTTACTACAATACAACATTGACAACATGACAACACAACTACATTACACCATTAAATACAGTTGAGGGTTACTACAATACAACATTCACAACATGACAACACAACTACATAACACCATTAAATACAGTTGGTTACTACAATCCAACATTCACAACATGACAACACAACTACATAACACCATTAAATGGAGTCCAAATTGGAGATTTTTGGTTCCAACTGCCGTGTCTTTGTGAGACGCGGTGTGTCACTACTGCCATCTTACCAGGCTGTTTCCTGTTTCCGGTCACAACTTGCAGACTTGTTTACGCTGCTGTGCGTTTTGTTGCCGATCTTACTTTGCTACCTGACGGTTTTTTACTTTTTCATTACCGTATATTTTTACTTTTTCCCTCACTCAACTTTTTTCATTCAACTTTTTCACCCCGGAGGTTTTATCTGGACATGGTTCGTCAGGACTTCAAACAGCCGAAGCTAAGTAACATTAACATGATGCCTTCTAATTGCAGTCGTTGTACTTATAATATACAGGAGAACGATCGCCTTACGGCAAGGATAGCTGTGCTGCAAGCCCAGCTTCAGACGCGATCGTTAGGCAAGGGTAATTTCAGTGTAGGAAAGGATGAAACAGCGTCTGTGCCACCAGTAAGTACAGATAGTAACGTTAGTATAAACCCCCTCGCACGGTCCCCGCAGCCGGACATCTTTCTCATGGCTTCTGGAGGGAAACGCTGTAGGAATGCTCAACCGGTGTCGCTTATTCAGCCGACAGAAACTTTCAACCGGTTCTCCCCATTAAGCGAGTCGGAGTCGGAGGCCGAGACCTCTGGTCTTTACTCCTCCCGTTGTGGGGTCTGAGACGCCGACAGCTCCCACCATTAGCTCTGACAAATTGAAAACCCTAGTCATTGGCGACTCCATTACCCACAGTATTAGACTTAAAACTAATCATCCAGCGATCATACACTGTTTACCAGGGGGCAGGGCTACCGACGTTAAGGCTAATCTAAAGACGGTGCTGGCTAAAGCTAAAACTGGCGAGTGTAGAGAGTATAGAGATATTGTTATCCACGTCGGCACCAACGATGTTAGGATGAAACAGTCAGAGGTCACCAAGCGCAACATAGCTTCAGCGTGTAAATCAGCTAGAAAGATGTGTCGGCATCGATTAATTGTCTCTGGCCCCCTCCCAGTTAGGGGGAGTGATGAGCTCTACAGCACTCACATCTCAATCGCTGGTTGAAAACTGTTTTCTGCCCCTCCCAAAAGATAGAATTTGTAGATAATTGGCCCTCTTTCTGGGACTCACCCACAAACAGGACCAAGCCTGGCCTGTTGAGGAGTGACGGACTCCATCCTAGCTGGAGGGGTGCTCTCATCTTATCTACGAACATAGACAGGGCTCTAACTCCTCTAGCTCCACAATGAAATAGGGTGCAGGCCAGGCAGCAGGCTGTTAGCCAGCCTGCCAGCTTAGTGGAGTCTGCCACTAGCACAGTCAGCGTAGTCAGCTCAGCTTTCCCCATTGAGACCGTGTCTGTGCCTCGATCTAGGTTGGGCAAAATTAAAAATGGCGGTGTTCGCTTTAGCAATCTCACTAGTATAAAGACCTCCTCCATTCCTGCCATTATTGAAAGAGATTGTGATACCTCACATCTCAAAATTGGGTTACTTAATGTTAGATCCCTCACTTCCAAGGCAGTTATAGTCAATGAACTAATCACTGATAATAATCTTGATGTGATTGGCCTGACTGAAACATGGCTTAAGCCTGATGAATTTACTGTGTTAAATGAGGCCTCACCCCCTGGTTACACTAGTGACCATACCCCCCGTGCATCTGGCAAAGGCGGAGGTGTTGCTAACATTTACGATAGCAAATTTCAATTTACAAAAAAAAAAAACAATGACGTTTTCGTCTTTTGAGCTTCTAGTCATGAAATCTATGCAGCCTACTCACTCACTTTTTATAGCTACTGTTTACAGGCCTCCTGGGCCATATGCAGTGTTCCTTACTGAGTTCCCTGAAATCCTATCGGATCTTGTAGTCATAGCAGATAATATTCTAATTTTTGGTGACTTTAACATTCACATGGAAAAGTCCACAGACCCACTCCAAAAGGCTTTCGGAGCCATCATCGACTCAGTGGGTTTTGTCCAACATGTCTCTGGACCTACTCACTGCCACAGTCATACTCTGGACCTAGTTTTGTCCCATGGAATAAATGTTGTGGATCTAAATGTTTTTCCTCATAATCCTGGACTATCGGACCACCATTTTATTACGTTTGCAATTGCAACAAATAATCTGCTCAGACCCCAACCAAGGAGCATTAAAAGTCGTGCTATAAATTCTCAGACAACCCAAAGATTCCTTGATGCCCTTCCAGACTGCCTCTGCCTACCCAAGGACGTCAGAGACAAAAATCAGTTAACCACCTAACCGAGGAACTCAATTTAACCTTGCGCAATACCCTAGATGCAGTTGCACCCCTAAAAACTAAAAACATCTGTCATAAGAAACTAGCTCCCTGGTATACAGAAAATACACGAGCTCTGAAGCAAGCTTCCAGAAAATTGGAACGGAAATGGCGCCACACCAAACTGGAAGTCTTCCGACTAGCTTGGAAAGACAGTACCGTGCAGTATCGAAGAGCCCTCACTGCTGCTCGATCATCCTATTTTTCCAACTTAATTGAGGAAAATAAGAAGAATCCGAAATTTCTTTTTGATACTGTCGCAAAGCTAACTAAAAAGCAGCCTTCGCAAATGGAGGATGGCTTTCACTTCAGCAGTAATAAATTTATGAACTTCTTTGAGGAAAAGATCATGATCATTAGAAAGCAAATTACAGACTCCTCTTTAAATCTGGGTATTCCTCCAAAGCTCCATTGTCCTGAGTCTACACAACTCTGCCAGGACCTAGGATCAAGGGAGATACTAAAGTGTTTTAGTACTATATCTCTTGACGCAATGATGAAAATAATCATGACCTCCAAACCCTCAAGCTGCATACTGGACCCTATTCCAACTAAACTACTGAAAGAGCTGCTTCCTGTGCTTGGCCCTCCTATGTTGAACATAATAAACGGCTCTCTATCCACCGGATGTGTACCAAGCTCACTAAAAGTGGCAGTAATAAAGCCTCTCTTGAAAAAGCCGAATCTTGATCCAGAAATTATAAAAAACTAATCGGCCTATATCGAATCTTCCATTCCTCTCAAAAATTTTTGAAAAAGCTGTTGCACAGCAACTCACTGCCTTCCTGAAGACAAACAATGTATACGAAACGCTTCAGTCTGGTTTTAGACCCCATCATAGCACTGAGACATACCTACACGTACGCTACGGTCACAAGACGCAGGCCTCCTAATTTTCCCTAGAATTTCTAAGCAAACGGCTGGAGGTAGGGCTTTCTCCTATAGAGCTCCATTTTTATGGAATGGTCTGCCTACCAATGTGAGAGACGCAGACTCAGTCTCAACCTTTAAGTCTTTACTGAAGACTTATCTCTTCAGTAGGTCCTATGATTAACCTGTTGGGGCTACAGGTTAGCAATGAACCCCGAGTCGGGATTGCTAACAAGGCTGGAAATTCAAAACATCAAAAATCTAATAATTTCAATTTCTCAAACAATCAACTATTTTACACAATTTAAAAGATAAACATCTCCTTAATCTAACCACATTGTTCGATTTTCAAAGAGGCTTTACGGCAAAAGCATAAAGTTAGATTATGTTAGGACAGTACATAGCCACAAAAGTACAAACATCCATTTTCAATTCAATGTCAGGCGTCACCAAAAGCAGAAACCAGCTAGAATTATGCACTAACCTTTGTCAATCTCCATCAGATGACACTCCTAGGACATTATGTTATACAATACATGCATTTTTTGTTCCATCAAGTTCATATTTATATCCAAAAACAGCATTTTACAGTAGCGTGAAATTCAGATTTTTTTCTTCTCTGAAATGCTTCCAGTGAACATAACAAAATTACTATTCGAAAACATTGGTAAATTATAATATTGTCATTCAAAGAATAATATATTATCATCTCGTAATTGCTACCGAATGGCCAGATCTCAAAATAACTTTACTGGGAAATCACATTTTGCAATAAACGGGGTGCTATGCTAAGAACAATAAGCTATGCTATACAGTTAGCATCATCTAATATCGATAATAACATTGTAAATATCCCTTTACCTTTGATTATCTCCATCAGAAGGCACTGCCAAAAATCCCAGTTCCAGAACAAATGTGGTTTCTTTTGACAAAGTTCATAATTTATGTCCAAATAACACCAAGTAGTTAGCGTTCATTATGCTCCCACAAAACGTGGTGGGGGGGGGCGTAAATCACGCCGAAAAGCTAAAAAAAACTAGTAAATAATCTATTTACGTTCGTTCAAACATGTCAAACGTTGTTTAGCATTAATCTTTTGGTCCATTTTTAACGTTAAACATCAGTAATATTTTCACACAATCTATCCTATGTCTAGATAAACAATTATGACAAACTCACGCTTCTCAGATTTAAAAAAAAATTAAGTGACGACATGTCAACTTCCTTGCATTCTAATTTGCTCTCTGTTTATCATAGATGCTTCAAACAACTTTATAAAAGATCGTTGACATCTAGTGGATGCCGTAGGAGTTGCGAAATGAATCCTTTCTCACTATGGTATCTATAAAACAATGACACTAAATAGTACAGTCACAAAATTCACATTTTTTTTGTTCTATTTTTCACAGGTTTTTGCCTGCAATATGACTTTTGTTATACTTACAGACACCATTCAAACTGTTTTAGAAAATTCAGAGTGTTTTCTATCCGAATGTGTTAATAATATGCATATCCTAGCTTCTGAGTTGGTGTAGGAGGCAGTTAAAAATGGGCACATATTTTTTTCAACATTTCTCAATACTGCCCCCTAGCCCCAACAGGTTTTAAGTATAGTCTGGCCCAGGAGTGTGAAGGTGAACGGAAAGGCTGGAGCAACGAACCGCCCTTGCTGTCTCTGCCTTGCCGGTTCCCCTCTTTCCACTGGGATTCTCTGCCTCTAACCCTTTTACATGGGCTGAGTCACTGGCCTACTGGTGTTCTTCCATGCCGTCTATGGGAGGGGTGCGTCACTTGAGTGGGTTGAGTCACTGACGTGGTCTTCCTGTCTGGGTTGGCTCCCCCCCCTTGCCATGGCGGAGATCGTTGTGGGCTATACTCGGCCTTGTCTTAGGACGGTAAGTTGGTGGTTGGAGACATCCCTCTAGTGGTGTGGGGGCTGTGCTTTGGCAAAGTGGGTGGGCTTATATCCTGCCTGTTTGGCCCTGTCCGGGGGTATCATCGGATGGGGCCACAGTGTCTTCTGATCCCTCCTGTCTCAGCCTCCAGTATTTATGCTGCAGTAATTTATGTGTCGGGGGGCTAGGGTCAGTCTGTTACATCTGGAGTATTTCTCTTGTCTTATCCGGTGTCCTGTGTGTATTTAAATATGCTCTCTCTAATTCTCTCTTTCTCTCTTTCTGTCTTTCTCTCCGAGGACCTGAGCCCTAGGACCATGCCTCAGGACTACCTGGTATGATGACTCCTTGCTGTCCCCAGTCCACCTGGCCGTGCTGCTGCTCCAGTTTCAACTGTTCTGCCTGCGGCTATGGAACCCTGACCTGTTCACCGGACGTGCTTGTTGCACCCTCGACAACTACTATGATTATTAATATTTGACCATGCTGGTCATTTATGAACATTTTAACATTTTAACATCTTGACCATGTTCTGTTATAATATCCACCCTGCACAGCCAGAAGAGGACTGGCCACCCCTCATAGGCTGGTTCCTCTCTAGGTTTCTTCCTAGGTTTTTGGCCTTTCTAGGGAGTTTTTCCTAGGGAGTTTTTCCTAGCCACCGTGCTTCTTTCACATGCTTTGCTTGCTGTTTGGGGTTTTAGGCTGGGTTTCTGTACAGCACTTTGAGAATATCAGCTGATGTACGAAGGGCTATATAAAAATAAATTTGATTTGATTTGAAATTTGATTAAATACAGTTGGTTACTACAATACAACATTCACAACATGACAACACAACTACATAACACCATTAAATACAGTTGGTTACTACAATACAACATTCACAACATGACAACACAACTACATAACACCATTAAATACAGTTGGAATGTAGTTAGAACTCTCAAACTGTTTCCATCAAACAGAAAAACAACAAGAAAGCTGGATCAACACATTTAGATTTCTAGATGCTGCACTTTGCTGTTTCATTACCCAGACAGCTGTTTAATTTCATACCAAGGCAGAGTGTAGTATGAGCATTTTAAGGGGCATAGGTCAGATCAGTGGTCATGGCTGATATGCATGGACAAAAAAAACAACTTTAAAGCCATTTTTCTCAGATTCACTGTTTGCGTAGACTGCTGTTTGTCTTTGTAGGGCAGTAGATCAGTTTGCTTCCCTTGCCCTTAGTCTGGCTCCTGTCCCTCCTTTCGTCATGGTTACACCTTCCTGAAAACAATGACTCCATAATTTGCTGAAACCTAGTCTGCCAGTTCATGTCCGTAAAGACTAGAATGTTCCAATGTGGTTAGCCAAAGAGATGACAAGATAGCTGTAACCTGCATCATTCAGGGTAACTATCAAACCGATATGTCACATTTCTGGTTTGTCCATAACTTGTTTCCTGCTTGTAGCAGGCCGTGTTTACAGGAATCCTTTTCTCTAACTAGATGTCATGTGATTTCATAAGAATATATTTCTGCAGTGAGAGTGTAATGCAAGTCAAGGTGTCCTTGGATGAATGTCAACAAGATTTATAAACAGCATTGTTAAATTAACTGTTGTAATAAAAAAATCAATGCTGTCATTTTCTATGTTAGCTTGCTTATAAAATGTTTTGTCACAGACAACGGATTGGTGCAGTGAAATGTGTTGTTTTACAGGGTCAGCCATAGTAGTATGGCGCCCATGGAGCAAATTAGGTGTAAGTGCATTGCTTAAATTAAGGGCACCGACAGATTTTTACCTTGACGGCTTAATGAACACTAACCACTAGTCTATCTGACCACACCAGTCTACACCCTAAAATAAGACAATATTCATGTGTTTAAATGTAGTCCATAATATTAGGATTATGTACACAGCTATTCTACTATACAGTTACAAACTGCTGCTACACATTTGGTCAGAGACGAGTTCAGACTGAAACCAGCCTTAGTATCTGTTATATCTGGCGACAAAGTGTCCTTGTTCAATTATCTTCTGTTATATCTTGTGACACAGTGCCCTGGTTCAATTACCTTCTGTTATATCTGGCGAGAAAGTGTCCTTGTTCAATTACCTTCTGTTATATTGTGACAAAGTGTCCTGGTTCAATTATCTTCTGTTTCAGGGAAAATGGAGGGTCAAATTTGCTGTAAGTTACTGTGGTTTTCCTTGGTATTCCATCAGTCTCTGATTTCAGGCCATCCCGACCATGACACCCTTACACAATCCATAACACAGCCAGCGATCCCAGTTATCACCAGAATAAACATGGTACAATCCCACAGAAAAATCATGGGTTAACTAGCATTGAAATGCAAGTACCCAGAAGATTGAAAATAAATTATTTAAAAGCTAGAGAGAGAATATAGACGACACTGTGTCAAAAAGTGATTGATGATCTATTTATGTGTCTTATGTTTATGCCCTTTCAAGGACATCCTGTCCAGATGTCCTCATGCTATTTAGGGTGTGCTTTTGTAACACGATAGTGCAGCAGTAAAGCAAATGTTTGCAATAAAAAGTAATGGCCTGATAATTGATGTGTAGTGATCTTGGGAACAGTTGGGAATTTTTGTAGTGAACTTATGTATCTTGATAGTGCAGCTATTTCTTCAAAGTAAAGCAAATGTTTGTAATAAAAAGTAATGGCCTGATGATTAATGTGTGGTGATCTTGTTGAACTGAAAGAAAATGTGTTTGAAAAATGTAAAACTTTTGTAGTTTTGTAGTGAATGACGAAGGCCTGAATTTGAACTGTTTGAATAATGTGAAACAGTTTGGAATTGTTGCAGTGAACTTATGGAGCTGCTGTGTAGTGAGCTTGTGACCCCTTATAAAATGAAAAAGTAATTTCCGGGGTAGGTCTGCCTGAGTATAAGTAAGTGTTAGACTTGTCCTGTGAACACTACAAGCAACACGAAACCTCAAGAGAGATAACAACATACTCTGTGGATATACATGCAGGGTTTAACCTCTCTAGGGTATTTTCACAGCCGGATGAAAAACGTACCCAAATTAAATGGCCTATTACTAGAATATGCATATTATTAGTAGATTTGGATAGGAAACACTCTGAAGTTTCTAAAACTGTTTGAACAGTAACTTAGGGTTCATTTTGCACTTCTAAGGCTTCCAATAGATGTCAACAGTCTTTAGAAAGTTGTTTGAGGCATCTATGATGAACAGAGAGCGAACAGAGGAAGTTGGAAGTTGTTGACTCAGGAAGGTACTGGCGTTCATTGCTTTCACGTGAGAGTTAGCTGTGTTCCAAAACATTTTTCAAGACAATGGAATCGTCCGGTTGGAATATTATTGAAGTTCTAAGTGATAAAGGCCCTAAAGATTGATGCTATACAACGTTTGACATGTTTGAACGAACGTAAATATAACTTTTTAAACTTTTTGTCGTGACATTTTCTGCACGCTTCCTACACTTGGAGTAGCTAACTGAACGCGCTAACAACAAGGAGCTATTTGGACAGGGTAACCTCTCTTGGGCAGTTGGGACACCCACGGTTCACACTATTCAACAGTCAGTGAAAAATCAGAGTGCCAAATTCAAAACAGCAAAATGTCATAATTCAAAGTTCTCAAACATACAACTAATTTACACCATTTTAAAGGTACACTTCTCCTTAATGTAACCACATTGTCCTATTTCAAAAAGGCTTTATGGCGAAAGCATAAAGTTAGATTATGTTAGGACAGGTACAACACAAGAAAACCCACACAGCCATTTTCCAAGCAGGAGAGGGGTCACAAATACAAGAAATTCAGCTAAAATGAAGCACTAACCTTTGACGATCTTCATCAGATGACACTCCTAGGACTCAATGACAGACAATACATGCATGTTTTGTTCGATAAAGTTCATATTTATATCCAAAAACAGCATTTTACATTGGCGCATGATGGTCAGAAAATATTTTGCCTCCAATACTACTGGTGAATCAGCACAACAATTTACAAAAATACTCATCATAAACATTGATAAAATATTAAACTGTTATTCAAAGAATTATAGATAACTATCTCCTTTATGCCACCGCTGTGACAGATTTCAAAAAGCTTCACGGGGAAAGCACACTTTGCAATAATCTGAGTACGGCACTCAGAAACATACACCAGGCAATACAGATACCCGCCATTTTGGAGTCATCTAAAATCATAAATAGCATTATGAATATTCACTTACCTTTGATGATCTTCATCAGAAGGGACTTCCAGGAATCCCAGGTCCACAATAAATGTTGTTTTGTTCAATAAAGTCAATAATTTATGTCCAATTACCTCCTTGTTGTTTGCGCGTTCAGTAAGCTACTCCAAATGTAGGAAGCGCGCCCAAAATTTCACAACGAAAGTTTAAAAAAAAGTTATATTTACGTTCGTTGAAACATGTGTAACGTTGTATAGCATCAATCTTTAGGGCCTTTTTAACATAAAACTTCAATAATATTCCAACCGGACGATTCCAATGTCTTGAAAAACGTTTTGTAACACAGATACCTCTCACGTGAACGCGCGCCACTGAACTCATGTCATTTTCTGAGTCACCAACTTCCCGGCCTTCTTGTTGTAACGGCCGTCGTCAGAATTAGACCAAGGTGCAGCGGAGGGTGTGTTCATCATTAGAATTTTAATTGAAAAAAGAGAACACTTGACAAAAATAAACCAAAGACGACAGCAAAACAGTCCTGTCAGGAAAACACACTAACAGAAGACAATCACCCACAAAAACCCAAAGGAAAACCAGGCTACTTATGTGTGACTCCCAATCGGCAACAACGAACTACAGCTGTGCCTGATTTAGAGCCACACACAGCCCAAAACAAAGAAATACAAAAACATAGAAAAATGAACATAGAACACCCACCCAATGTAACACCCTGGCCTAACCAAAATAAAGAACAAAAACCCCTCTCTATGGCCAGGGCGTTACAGTACCCCCCCCAAAGGTGCGGACTCTGGCCGCAAAACCTGACTCTGAAGGGGAGGGTCCGGGTGGGCCTTCTTACGGCGGCGGCTCAGGTGCGGGACGTGGCCTCCGCTCCACCCTCAACATCGCCCACTTAGGTGGCGCCCCTGGCCGCGCCGGAGGACTGGTGGGCGACCCTGACTGCGCCCGGCTGGCGGGCGATTCTGGTTGTGCCCGGCTGGCGGGCGTCCCTGGCTGCGTCCGGCTGGCGGGCAACCCTGGCGGCTCCGGTGGCTCTGGTCTGGAAGTCGGCTCCGGCGGCACTGACCCAGGATTCACCAGGCTGGGGAGACATGAAGGAGGCCTGGCCCTGGGCGCAGGCACAGGACTCACCAGGCTGGGGAGACATGAAGGAGGCCTGGCCCTGGGCTCAGGCACAGGACTCACCGGGCTGGCGGGTGGCTCTGGCAGCTCCGGACAGGCAGGCAGCTCCGGACAGGCGGGCGGCTCTGGCGGCTCCAGACTGGCGGGCGGCTCTGGCGGCTCCGGACTGGCGGGCGGCTCTGGCGGCTCTGGCCCAGGACTCACCAGGCTGGGGAGACCCACTGGAGGCCTGGTCCGTGGAGGAGGCACAGGACTGACCAGGATGGGGAGACCCACTGGAGGCCTGGTCCGTGGAGGAGGCACAGGACTGACCAGGATGGGGAGACCCACTGGAGGCCTGGTCCGTGGAGGAGGCACAGGCTTGACCAGGATGGGGAGACCCCCTGGAGGCCTGGTCCGTGGAGGAGGCACAGGATAAACCGGGCTGTGGGGGAACACTGGAGTTCTGGTACGTAGGCTCTTTACCCACACTCCAGGCTGAATGCCCACTTTGGCCCAGCACGGGCGGAGCGCAGGTATTGGGTAAACTGGACCCTCCCAGCGCCCTGGAGACACAGTGCGCAGAGCCCGTGCAGAATAACCTGGACCGAAAGGCACACCGGAGACCAGACGCGCTGAGCTGGCACAACCCGTCCTGGCTCGATGCCTGCACTCACATGGCACTTGCGGGGGGCTGGCCTATAGCGCACCGGGCTATGAACGCGTACTGGGGACACCGTGCGCTTTACCGCATAACACGGTGTCTGACCAGTACTGCGCTGCCTCCTGTAAGCACGGGGAGTTGGCACAGGTCTACCGCCTGACTCCGCCAATCTCCCTGTGTGCCCCCCCAAAAAATGTTTTGGGGCTGCCTCTCGTGTCTGTTGCGCTCCCTTTCCTCATACCAGCACCTCTCAGCTATCGCCGCCTCGATCACCCACTGCGGGCGGCGATACTCCCCAGCTTGAGCCCATGGTCCCTTTCCGTCCATTAATTCTTCCCCTGGTGCCTCTCCTTCCTCCTCTGCTTGGTCTGTTTTTGGTGGGTAATTCTGTAACGGCTGTCTTCGTCGTCAGACGAAACAGAGAAGTCATCGTCTGAGAAAGTGGACCAATACACAACAGAGTTAGTGTTCATCATAGAAGTTTAATTTACTAAAGAACACTACACAAAACAAAACAAGAAAACCGACAGCCAAACAGTCCTGTCAGGTGCAAAACACTAAACAGAAACAATTACCCACATAACCCCAATGGAAAAACAGGCACTTATGTGTGACTCCCAATCAGCAACAACACTCTACAGCTGTGCCTGATTGGAAGCCACACGGCCAAAATCAACGAAACAAACCAACATAGAAAAATGCACATAGAATGCCCACCCAATGTAACACCCTGGCCTAACCAAAATAACGAACAAAAACCCTCTCTATGGCCAGGGCGTTACACTTGTTCGCTCTCTGTTCATTGCAAAAGGCTGAAACTATGTTCTAAAGACTGTTGACATCTAGAGGAAGCCTTAGGAAGTGCAAAATGAACCCTAAGTCACTGTGTGTTAGATACGCAATGACTTGAAAAGACTACAAGAACCAGATTTTCCACTTCCTGTTTGGATTTTTCTCAGGTTTTTGCCTGCCATATGAGGTATGTTATACTCACAGACATAATTCAAAGTTTTAGAAACTTCAGTGTTTTCTATCCAAATCTACTAATACTATGCATATTCTAGTTCCTGGGCCCGAGTAGTAGGCCGTTTAATTTGGGTATGTTTTTCATCCGGCCGTGAAAATACTGCCCCCTACCCAAGAGAGGTTAACAACATACCCTGTGGATATTCATGCAGGGTTTAACAACATACCCTGTGGATATACACGCAGGGTTTAACAACATACCCTGTGGATATACATGCAGGGTTTAACAACATACCCTGTGGATATACATGCAGGGTTTAACAACATACCCTGTGGATATACATGCAGGGTTTAACAACATTCCCGGTGGATATACATGCAGGGTTTAACAACATACCCTGTGGATATGCAGTTCAAGTCGGAAGTGAGGGCATTCTACCTGTGGTGAACACTGTGTATTCTACCTGTGGTCAACACTGTGTATTCTACCTGTGGTCAACACTGTGTATTCTACCTGTGGTCAACACTGTGTATTCTACCTGTGGTCAACACTGTGTATTCGACCTGTGTCAAAGAGCCTGTGGAGTTTCTTTTGAAGATGTTATGTCTCTTTATGTTGATAATTGAGGAAGTAATGATAGCACAGTAGATCGTTTTGTTTGAAAAGTATTTAACCTGTTATGGCTAGGTGGCAGTATTTTCACGACCGGATAAAAAACGTACCCGATTTAATCTGGTTATTACTCCTGCCCAGAAACTAGAATATGCATATAATTATTGGCTTTGGATAGAAAACATTCCAAAGTTTCTAAAACCATTTCAATGGTGTCTGTGAGTATAACAGAACTCAAATGGCAGGCCAAAACCTGAAAAGATTCTGTACAGGAAGTACCCTGTCTCACCATTTCTTGGCCTTCTTTGCCATCTCTATCCAAAGCAAAGGATCTCTGCGGTAACGTGACACTTTCTGATGCTCCCATAGGCTCTCAGAACGCGGCAGAACTTTGAATTATGACTCTGCTCTCTCTGGCTGAAAAACAGTAGTGCATTTGGTAAGTGGCCATCTGAAAACAATGAGACTGGCGTGCGCGTGCCCGTGAAGAGTCCATTTTACTTCTTTCAGTCTTTGAACGAAAACAACGACTCCCGGTCGGAATATTATCGCTATTTTACAGAAAAATAGCATAGAAATTGATTTTAAACAGCGGTTGACATGGTTCGAAGTACGGTAATGGAATATTTAGAATTTTTTTGTCTCGAAACGCGTCGGGCGCGTAACCCTTCGTCACCCTTGGATAGTGTCTTGAACGCACGAACAAAACGCCGCAATTTGGATATAACTATGGATTATTTTGAACCAAACCAACATTTGTTATTGAAGTAGAAGTCCTGGGAGTGCATTCTGACGAAGAACAGCAAAACTAATCCAATTTTTCTTATAGTAAATCTGACTTTGGTGAGGGCTAAACTTGGTGGGTGTCTAAATAGCTAGCCCGTGATGGCTGGGCTATGTACTCAGAATATTGCAAAATGTGCTTTCACCGAAAAGCTATTTTAAAATCGGACATAGCGATTGCATAAATGAGTTCTGTATTTATAATTCTTAAAATAATTGTTATGTTTTTTGTGAACGTTTATCGTGAGTAATTTAGTAAATTCACCGGAAGTGTTCGGTGGGAATGCTAGTTCTGAACGTCACATGCTAATGTAAAAAGCTGGTTTTTGATATAAATATGAACTTGATTGAACAAAACATGCATGTATTGTATAACATAATGTCCTAGGATTGTCATCTGATGAAGATCATCAAAGGTTAGTGCTGCATTTAGCTGTCTTCTGGGTTTTGGTGACATTATATGCTAGCTTGAAAAATGGGTGTCTGATTATTTCTGGCTGGGTACTCTGCTGACATAATCTAATGTTTTGCTTTCGTTGTAAAGCCTTTTAATCGGACAGTGTGGTTAGATAAAGGAGAGTCTTGTCTTTAAAATGGTGTAAAATAGTCATATATATAACAATTATTTAAAGAATTATAGATACATTACTCCTCTATGCACTCGATATGTCCGATTTTAAAATAGCTTTTCGGTGAAAGCACATTTTGCAATATTCTAAATAGATAGCCCGGCATCACAGGGCTAGCTATTTAGACACCCACCAAGTTTAGCCTTCACCAAAGTCAGATTTACTATTAGAAAAGTTTGATTACCATTCCACTCCCTTTGAGTCTTTTATCTTGTTCATAATGTATCTAACATTTTTCCTGTTATGTGCTGGAACACGTGTCAACATCTCATGCAGACATTATCTTCAACATGTATTTGATCTTCAACCTGTAAGGTCTCTGGTCCAGGCATTACAGGGGCAGGTCTCTCTCTCTGATCTTCAACCTGTAAGGTCTCTGGTCCAGACATTACAGGGGCAGGTTTCTCTCTCTGATCTTCAACCTGTAAGGTCTCTGGTCCAGACATTACAGGGGCAGGTCTCTCTCTCTGATCTTCAACCTGTAAGGTCTCTGGTACAGACATTACAGGGGGCAGGTCTCTCTCTGATCTTCAACCTGTAAGGTCTCTGGTCCAGACATTACAGGGGCAGGTCTCTCTCTCTGATCTTCAACCTGTAAGGTCTCTGGTCCAGACATTACAGGGGCAGGTCTCTCTCTCTGATCTTCAACCTGTAAGGTCTCTGGTCCAGACATTACAGGGGCAGGTCTCTCTCTCTGATCTTCAACCTGTAAGGTCTCTGGTCCAGACATTACAGGGGGCAGATCTCTCTCTGATCTTCAACCTGTAAGGTCTCTGGTCCAGACATTACAGGGGGCAGATCTCTCTCTGATCTTCAACCTGTAATGTCTCTGGTCCAGACATTACAGGGGCAGGGCTCTCGCTCTGATCTTCAATCTGTAAGATCTCTGGTCCAGGCATTACAGTGGCAGGGCTCTCTCTCTTTGATCTTCATCCTTTAAGGGATCCGGTAGGGAAAGCGAAAAATGGTTGGTTTCTCTCTCGCCTTGTTTTACCAAGGACATTTACCTTTGCAAATAGGTTTATGCATTTTTGGACCTCATCATAGTGATTCCATCCTTTTCTGTTCAAAATATCCTTCGTGGCCATATCCAATACATGTTCCACTTTTTGTCTGATATTTTCAGGACCCTGTAATTGTTGTTTAAGTCTATCCAACTCTTGTTGAGGCACTAAGTACATTTTATTTTCCATCACACTCTGTGTTCAACCCCCATTTCTGGCAGCAAGAAGGCTGGTAATGAAGAGCATGGCTATACTTAGTAAAGGTAGGAGATAACCCCCAGACTGTTGGTATATATTTTCTTTTGATGACTTGCACTTTTATTGAAAAGGTGTTTGATCGCTGCCTTTTGTCTCTTTAATGTTTTTATTTGGGTCAGGGTGAGTGGAATGCGTCCTTTGAGAAGATCCAAAGCAATCTCACATAGTAATAATATGAGATCTGAAGAAGAATGACCCAAGATGGCCTTACGTTCTTTAGGGGTAGCCCCAACTAGGGATGTCAAGTGAGGTAGGTTTAATTTTAAATGCAGAGACATTTTTACTTTTTCGGAATGTAAACTGTTAACTACTCCCACGGAAACAATCATTTTCTGAGCCTCAGGTGTTCTGGAGTATTCCATTTTAAATCCACAATTAAATAAGAAAATGGGGCACAGGTAGCGTCCTCGTAGCTTTCCATAAAGTAGGATTTCCTTCCAGGGTACATCTGCTGAGATAGAATGTTTATTTGTAGTTTGTCTCTAGGGTTTTTGAACAAAACCAAGTAATTGGTGTTCAAACTAATGGTACGGCTATTTTTACCTTGGTGAAACACATTTTGTACCAAGTAAAGCACTGACAAGTTTCGATGATGAGTATATTGAGTAAAAGCTTGAGCTATTTCAGGATGTTCACTCCCGGCAAAAAGCACATAATCCAAAGAGTAAGACAGGGATAACGGTATTCGTTAAACAAACTTGATCATCATACAAATGTTGATAACATGAATAACAACACACAATATTGTCAGGTGTTTGTGTTATTTTGTATTTATTTTTTTACATTTACCGCTATTGGATGGTCCTGCGATTTATGGCTCAAAATGGTAGTTGCAACCTAGGATCAAAACCTTCTACAGCATCCATTGTATCTTCAGGTTTAAGACACAGAAGGATTGTACCATAAAGTCAGTAACCAAAGGGTAAGGTGGTCCCGTCAGGTAAAAGTAATTGTAACGGGGTGAGTGACTGGTTGCCGGGAAGTCAGGCGCAGGAGAGCAGAGATGGTTAATAACAGGATAACTTTAATATACGCCCAAATGCACAGTCGAGGCAGCACAAAGCACAACCACAGTAACATGGAGTGGTGGAGCGGCGATGGCTAGAAGACCGGTGATGTCGACCACTGAACGCCGCCCAAACAAGGAGAGGGACCGACTTCGGCGGAAGTCGTGACAGTACCCCTCCTTTGACAAGGCTCCAGCAGCGTGCCGACACCGGCCTCGGGGACGACTCGGAGGGCGAGGTGCAGGGTGATCCGGACGAAGACGGTGGAACTCCCGCAGCATGGAACTCCCGCAACAATTATTTAAAGAATTATAGATACAGAACTCCGTTATGCACTCGCTATGTCTGATTTTAAAATAGCTTTTCGGTGAAAGCACATTTTGCAATATTCTGAGTACATAGCCATCACAGGCTAGCTATTTTGACACCCACCAAGTGTGGTACTCACCAAACTCCAATTTACTATTAGAAAAGATTGATTACCTTTGCTGTCTTCGTCAGAATGCACTCCCAGGACTTCTACTTCAATAACAAATGTTGGTTTGGTTCCAAATAATCCATAGTTATATGCAAATAGCGGCATTTTGTTCGTGCGTTCAAGACACTATCCGAAGGGTAAATAAGGGTCACGCGCCCGACGCGTTTCGTGACAAAAAAATTCTAAATATTCCATTACCGTACTTCGAAGCATGTCAACCACTGTTTAAAATCAATTTTTATGCTATTTTTCTCGTAAAAAAGCGATAATATTCCGACCGGGAAACCCTGTTTTAGTTCAAAGACAGAGAAAGTAAACATGGAGTCGACTCGTGCACGCGCCTCCAGTCTCATTGTCCTCTGATAGACCACTTACCAAAGGCGGTAATGTTTTTCAGCCAGGGCCTGCAAAGCCACCATTCAAATTTCTGGCGCCTTCTGAGAGCCTATGGGAGCGTTAGAAAATGTCACGTTATGCCAGAGATCCCCTGTTTTGGTTAGAGATGATCAAGAAGGCCATGAAATGGTCAGAGAGAGCGCTTCCTGTTTGGAATCTTCTCAGGTTTTGGCCTGCCATTTGAGTTCTGTTATACTCACAGACACCATTCAAACAGTTTTAGAAACGTTAGGGTGTTTTCTATCCAAATCAAACAATTATATGCATATTCTAGTTACTGGGCAGGAGTAGTAACCAGATTAAAACGGGTACGTTTTTTATCCGGCTGTGCAAATACTGCCCCCTATCCCCAACAGGTTAAGTCTTTACTGAAGACACATCTCTTCAGTAGGTCCTATGATTAAGTGTAGTCTGGCCCAGGGGTGTGAAGGTGAACGGAAAGGCTGGAGCAACGAACCGCCCTTGCTGTCTCTGCCTGGCCGGTTTCCCCTCTTTTCACTTGGATTCTCTACCTCTACCCCTATTACGGGGGCTGAGTCACTGGCTTACTGGTGTTCTCCATGCAGTCCCTGGGAGGGGTGCGTCACTTGAGTGTGTTGAGTCACTGACGTGGTCTTCCTGTCTGGGTTGGCGCCCCCCCTTGGGTTGTGCCGTGGCGGAGATCTTTGTGGGCTATACTCGGCCTTGTCCCGGGATGGTATGTTGGTGGTTGGAGATATCCCTCCAGTGGTGTGGAGGCTGTGCTTTGGCAAAGTGGGTGGGGTTATATCCTACCTGTTTTGCCCTGTCCAGGGGTTTCATCGGATGGGGCCACAGTGTCTCCTGACCCCTCCTGTCTCAGTCTCCAGTATTTATGCTGCAGTAGTTTATGTGTCGGGGGGCTAGGGTCAGTCTGTCACATCTGGAGTATTTCTCTTGTCTTTTCCGGTGTCCTGTGTGAATTTAAATATGCTCTCTCTAATTCTCTCTTTCTCTTTCTTTCTTTCTCTCTCTCGGAGGACCTGAGCCCTAGGACCATGCCTCAGGACTACCTGGCTTGATGACTCCTTGCTGTCCCCAGTTCACCTGGCCGTGCTGCTGCTCCAGTTCCAACTGTTCAGCCTGCAGATATGGAACCCTGACCTGTTCACCGGACGTGCTACCTGTCCCAGACCTGTTGTCCCAGACCTGCTGGAACCCTGACCTATTCACCGGACGTGCTACCTGTCCCGGACCTGCTGTTTTCAACTCTCTAGAGACAGCAGGAGCGGTAGAGATACTCTCAAAGATCGGCTATGAAAAAGCCAACTGACAC
Source organism: Salmo salar (assembly GCF_965601325.2). Classification (NCBI taxonomy): domain Eukaryota; kingdom Metazoa; phylum Chordata; class Actinopteri; order Salmoniformes; family Salmonidae; genus Salmo; species Salmo salar. The sequence goes on from NC_138293.1 coordinate 102,823,556, forward strand.
TTACTCTTGTGTTACTGACTTGTTGCACCCTCGACAACTACTATGATTATTACTCTTTGACAATGCTGGTCATTTATGAACATTTGAACATCTAGGCCATGTGCTGTTATAATCTCCACCCGGCACAGCCAGAAGAGGACTGGCCACCCCTCATAGCCTGGTTCCTCTCTAGGTTTCTTCCTAGGTTTTGGCCTTTCTAGGGAGTTTTTCCTAGCCACCGTGCTTCTACACCTGCATTGCTTGCTGTTTGGGGTTTTAGGCTGGGTTTCTGTACAGCACTTTGAGATATCAGCTGATGTAAGAAGGGCTATATAAATACATTTGATTGGATTTGGTTTGATATCCTCAGGCACCCCGTATTGCCGGAAGAGGTGTGTAAACAAGGCCTCCGCAGTCTGTAGGGCCGTAGGGAGACCGGGCAGAGGGAGGAGATGGCAGGACTTGGAAAAACGGTCCACAACGACCAGGATCGTGGTATTACTCCTGTGATGGAGGAAGATCGGTGAGGAAATCGACCGACAGATGCGACCAAGGCTGTTGTGGAACGGGTAAGGGGTGTGGCTTACCTCTGGGCAGGTGTCTAGGAGCCTTACACTGGGTGCACACCGAGCAGGAGAAAACATAAACCCTCACGCCCTTAGCCATGGTGGGCCACCAGTACTTCCCACTCAGACAGCGTACTGTCTGACCAATGTCTGGATGACCAGAGGAGGGTGACGTAAGGGCCCAATAGACCAACCGGTCACGGACAGCAGACGGAACGTACAGACGCCCAGCGGGACACTGGAGGGGAGCGGGCTCTGCACGTAACGCCCGCTCAATGTCCAGCTCCCATACTACTGGCGCCACAAGGCAGGAGACCGGAGTATGGGGGTAGGATCCATGGGCCGCTCCTCTGTGTCATACAGCCAGGACAGTGCGTCTGCCTTAAACCTCTCTAGGATAGGTGGGACGAAATCGTCCCGCACTATTCAACAGCCAGTGACACATCAGAGCGCCAAATTTAAAACCACAAAATGTCATAATTCAAAGTTCTCAAACATAGGACTATTTTACACCATTTGAAAGATAAGACTCTCGTTAATCTAACCACACTGTCCGATTTCCAAAAGGCTTTACAGCGAAAGCAAAACATTAGATTATGTTAGGAGAGTACATAGCCAGAAATAACCACACAGACATTTTTCAAGCAAGCATATATGTCACAAAAACCCAAAACACAGCTAAATGCAGCACTAACCTTTGATGATCTTCATCAGATGACACTCCTAGGACATTATGTTATACAATACATGCATGTTTTGTTCAATAAAGTTCATATTTATATCAAAAAACAGCTTTTTGATATATTGGCGTGTGATGTTCAGAAATTGTATTCCCACCGAAAACTTCCGGTGAATTTATTAAATTACTCATGATAAACATTGACAAAATACATAACAATTTTTTAAAGAATTATAGATACAGAACTCCTTTGTGCAATCGCGGTGGCAGATTTTAAAATAGCTTTCGGCGAAAGCACATTTTGTAATATTCTGAGTACATAGCTCGGCCATCAAGGCTAGCTAATTTGACACCCGCTAAGTTCGGGAGAACCTAAACTCAGAATTACTATTAGATAAATTGGATTACCTTTGCTGTTCTTCGTCAGAATGCACTCCCAGGACTGCTACTTCCACAACAAATGTTGTTGTTGTTCCAAATAATCCATAATTATGTGCAAATATCTCCGTTTTGTTCGTGCGTTCAGGTCACTATCCAAAGGGTAACGCGCATCGCCAAGGGTAACGCATATAGACACAAATAATTTCAAAATGTTCCATTACCGTACTTAGAAGCATGTCAAACGCTGTTTAAAATAAAATTTTATGCTATTTTTCTTGTAAAATAGCGATAATATTCCAACCGGACAATTGTGTTTTGATTCAAAGAGGGAAAGAAAAAAATGGCGAGGTCTCGTGAATGCGCATTTCCATTCCCTTGGTCCTCAGGCAGGCCACTCAGAAACTGAGTTACTATACTTTGCCCAGATACAGGAGACGCCCCATTCTCCTTTCTGGCAGCTTTGGAGAGCCAATGGAAGCCTTAGAAAGTGCAACATAACCCCACGGATACTGTAGTTTCAATACACAAACAAAAGCAGAACTACAAAATTCTTTGAATGGTGTCTGTGAGTATAACAGAACTCATATGGCAGGCCAAAACCTGAGAAGATTCCAAACAGGAAGTGCCCTCTCTGACCATTTCTTGGCCTTCTTTAGCCTCTTTATTGAAAACAGAGGATCTCTACTGTAACATGACACTTTCTAAGGCTCCCATAGGCTCTCAGAAGGCGCCAGAACGTTGAATGATGACTCTGCAGTCCATGGCTGAAAAACAGTAGCGCATTTGGAAAGTGGTCGATCTGAGAACAATGAGACGGGTGTGCGCGTGCACGTGAAGAGTCCATTTTGCATTTTCAGTCTTTGAACGAAAACGACATCTCCTGGTCGGAATATTATCGCTATTTTACGAGAAAAATTGCATAAAAATTGATTTTAAACAGCGTTTGACATGCTTCGAAGTACGGTAATGGAATATTTTGAATTTTTTTGTCACGATAAGCGCCGGCGCATCACCCTTCGTTACCCTTCGGATAGTGTCTTGAACGCATTAACAAAATGCCGCTATTTGGATATAACTATGGATTATTTGGAATCAAAACAACATTGGGTGTAAACTAGAAGTCCTCGGAGTGCATTCTGACGAAGAACAGCAAAGGTAATCAAATTTTTCTTATAGTAAATCTGAGTTTGGTGAGTGCCAAACTTGGTGGGTGTCAAAATAGCTAGCCTGTGATGGCCGGGCTATCTACTCAGAATATTGCAAAATGTGCTTTCACCGAAAAGCTATTTTAAAATCGGACACCGCAATTGCATAAAGTAGTTCTGTATCTATAATTCTTAAAATAATGGTTTTGTTTTTTGTGAACGTTTATCATGAGTAATTTAGTAAATTCACCTGAAGTGTTCGGTTGGAATGCTAGTTCTGAACGTCACATGCTAATGTAAAAAGCAGTTTTTTGATATAAATATGAACTTGATTGAACAAAACATGCATGTATTGTATAACATAATGTCCTAGGAGTGTCATCTGATGAAGATCATCAAAGGTTAGTGCTGCATTTAGCTGTGGTTTTGTTTTTTGTGACATTATATGCTAGCTTGAAAAATGGGTGTCTGATTATTTCTGGCTGGGTACTCTGCTGACATAATCTAATGTTTTGCTTTCGTTGTAAAGCCTTTTTGAAATCGGACAGTGTGGTTAGATAAAGGAGAGTCTTGTCTTTAAAATGGTGTAAAATAGTCATATGTTTGAAAAATTGAAGTTTTCGGAATTTTGAGGAGTTTGTATTTCCCGCCACGCTATATCATTGGATATTGGCGAGGCGTTCCGCTAGCGGAACATCTAGATGTAAGAGGTTAACCTTTCTGGGGTATGTGGGATGCTACCGTCCCACCTGCGGGACACACTATCCAACAGCCAGTGAAATAGCAGGGCGCCAGATTTTAAACAAAAATCTCATAATTCAAATTTCTCAAACATACAACTATTATATCCCATTTTAAAGATACACTTCTCGTTAATCCAACCACATTGTCCGATTTCAAAAAGTCTTTAAGGCGAAAGCATAGCATTAGATTATGTTAGGACACCACCTTTTCAAGAAAAACCACACAGCCATTTTCCAAGCAAGGAGAGGCATCACAAAAAACTGAAATACAGCTAAAATTAAGCACTAACCTTTGATGATCTTCATCAGATGGCACTTATAGGACTTCATGTTACACAATACATGTATGTTTTGCTCGATAAAGTTCATATTTATATCCAAATACCCCATTTTACATTGGCGTGTAATGTTCAGAAATGTTTTGCCTCCCAAAACTTCCAGTGAATGAGCACATCAATTTGCAGAAATACTCATCATAAACGTTGATAAAATATTAAACTGTTATTCAAAGAATTATAGATAAACTTCTCAGAGAAGAACCCACAAGTTAGTATTTCAGTGTTAGTCTTCACCAGTTGTTTACGAAGCTGATGATGACATGATCCTGTGGTTGAAATTTCACCATCAAAACAACAGTTGATAACTTTTTTTGAATCCAATTTTTTTTTCTACGTAGATTCCACGTCACAATATGTTGACAAATTAGGTTGAAACAACGTTGATTAAATCAGATTGTGCCCAGTGGGCTGTTCCGTATGTGTGCGTCAGGTACTCTGAAAAACACACTGGGGTGGTGGTATCGTACACAACTCATTGCAGTGTACATGATCCTTATGTCTTCACTTCTGCATAACTTCAAATTTAATGTGCTTAACATTCTATTGACTAGTGCTGAGCGATTAACCTGGTCTTTACTGTTTTTAAATAACTAATTTTGTTCAATTATTTGAATTTCATTTTATTCCTTTTTTTCCAGTGACCTCAATGCACAGTTTCTGTAGAGATAAATCAATCAGATTACGCCCGAACTGTGTGATATATTAAGGGGTCGTAGTTTCCAACAGGACAATATTCTAAATAGTTTAGCTCAGAAAACATTTTATTTAATTACAATGACCATAATCAATTGTGCGCCTGATGATTTGTCTGGTCTGTTTGGAGCAGACAGAAATGGAGAAGAGAGAGCTAGCAATGACAGAGATAGAAAGCAGTTCCTTCACAATCAAGAGGGATAGAAAGTAGTAGCTTCGCGAGGTATGTCTACCTGAAAATACATGATCTACTGTAATTTACTGATAGTTGGTATTCAGCAGTCATAAAAGTATACCTTTTTTAATTTGAAGAACTGCTAAAATACAGATTTTGGCAGACAGTATAGGAAGTAACTTTATAGAGATGAGATGATGACTTGGAATGAAATAAGTAATCAAATAAAACAAATATGTTATTAAAGTAATGTGAATGTGAAGCAGTAATGGGAAGTCACTACCAATGCATAGTGCAATTATTGTAAAAAAAAAAGCAAATATCGAAACCGAAAACCGTGATTATTTTTTAATAAGTGAGCCCGAAACCGAACTGACCTCAAAAAACACTAATCACTCAGCACTACTATTGACGCACCCACAGCATGGGCCACATCTCAACCCACAGCATGGGCCACATCTCAACCCACAGCATGGGCCACATCTCAACCCACAGCATGGGCCGCTTCTCAATCCTGAGCTTTCTTATATCTCCTAGGTATAGGAGAGACACTTTAAAACCATATAATTTTTTGACTGTCTTTTTTGCCATTTATGAAAGTGTTATTCAACATATTTCTGTGGGCTGTAGTGGTACATTTATTTTACATATTCTTTTATAAATACAGGGGTCCTAAAACTCTAAATCAAATAGTTAAATGATCTATGATATGACCATCGTACAACAATTCCACATGTTAGCTTAGTTGAAATTATCTCTACGTTAGTCTCATCCTTCGTTCACAGGTTAGCATTTTTCATGATGATTCTTGTTCTGGATGTAGCTCTGCATAGTGGTCACTAGCTGAACAAGCCACAAAATCATAAAATCTAACCCAATCCTAACCTTAACCCCAACATTAACCACACTGCTAATACTAATATCTAACCCTACCGTTAAATTAAGTCCAAAAAGCTCATTTTTGTTTTCATACATCTTTACAATATGGCCAATTTTGACTTTGCAGCTGGCCCAACTAGCAAAAATTGCTAAGTTCTGCCTCCAGAGCAAGATTCATCACAATAAACATTGACCTGCATCTTTTTCTGTCTTTTCATTAACCTTCTTTACCTCTTTTCCTTTTAAAGGCTAGCTGGTGATCACAAAATAAAAACAGGTTCCTTGGGATGTCCCTACCATAAACCCTAAACTTAATCTTAATTAACCCCTAGCCTTAACCCAACCCCAACATTAACCCTTACCCAACCCCAACATTAACCCTTACCCAACCCCAACATTAACCCTTACCCAACCCCAACATTAACCCTAACCCAACCCCAACATTAACCCTTACCCAACCCAAACATTAACCCTTACCCAACCCCAACATTAACCCTTACCCAACCCCAACCTTAACCCTTACCCAACCCCAACATTAACCCTTACCCAACCCCAACATTAACCCTTACCCAACCCCAACATTAACCCTTACCCAACCCCAACATTATCCCTAACCCAACCCCATCATTAACCCTTACCCAACCCCAACATTAACCCTTACCCAACCCCAACATTAACCCTTACCCAACCCCAACATTAACCCTTACCCAACCCCAACCTTAACCCTTACCTAACCCTAACATTAACCCTTACCCAACCCCAACATTAACCCTTACCCAACCCCAACATTAACCCTTACCTTAACCTTTTATATTTCAATTTCATTGAGATGACGTCAGAGGTGGGACATCCCAAGAATTTTGAAAATCAAATCTAATTGTTCTATTTAATTGTTCTTTTCTTTGTCACCCACAGATTTATTTCCAAAGGCCAGACTGCAGTCGGTGTATACCTTACCGGAAATATGTTAATGTGATGATTCCTTACCTGAAAAAAGTTAATGTAATGCCATTGAATCAACCTGAAAACTGATTGGATTTGCAAAAACTAATCAACATAAGGGAATTTAGTCTTTTTTTCATTACATTTTTTTTACCTAAATTCAATTACATGTTGACATTTTGTTTGTTTCACGTTAGTTGACAACTCAGCCTAATGTGAATGAAAACTAGACATTGAACTGATGTCTGCACCCAGCGGGCTTAGACCATTCCTCCATACAGAATATTTTTAGATATTTGATATCATTTATCTGCGTTTATGGACTGCCCTATTCAATTCAAACCACAGGTTTTCAATGGGGTTCATGTCTGGAGACTGAGATGGCCATTGCAAAATGTTGATTTTGTAGTGACTTAATTAACTACTTTCAAATTTGGTGTTGGATCTTTGATTTCATGGGGCTATTTTGGTTCCACTGGTCCTGGGCCCGCTAAGGTCAATGGCAATTGGGCAGCAAATGGGGTTTCAGTAAGGTGTTGTTTTTACAGCATTACACTACTTTGAACCCTCGACTTGAACCAACCCCAGGCAAATGTGGCACCACAGGTCCCAGAGTCGTGGGGAAAATAATACATTTTTTAATGGTAACCAGGTAAAACTCAGAAACCTAGCTGTAGCAAGGACCTGAAGGGTTTACCTATTGCCTGGGCCAAGTGAATTGAGTAGTCGGGCAAGTTGAGCCTGTTCTAAATGCTCCAGTGAGGGTAAAGTGACATAGAATTTCACATGATTTGTGGACATGAGAGTAATTGGAGTGATTTGGTGTAACTAGAGGGGCTTTGTCTGCAGTCAGTGTAACTAGAGGGGCTTTATCTGCAGTCAAGAGGAAGCTGTAACAAATTTTGACACTCATTTGAACAATGAACAACATAGCAATTTAGATGTGGAGTAAATTACGTCAGACTTATTTGAGCTCTCAATCTGCAGCACTTGTAATTCACACAAAGCAGTTTACAGACTGTGAACAAGTGTAACATACTGTACAGTTTGACTGCACAGCCTTTCATTGATGCTACTGCAGCTTGCGTTCAGATTTCTTGGCAGTGCTGTAAGTGAAATGACGTTTGCACTTATCACATGAAACATACCCACAGTCTCCCAGAAAGCAGATACACTTGATAATCATTTACATGGAATGTATTTTGACTTTAGAGACTGACAATCTAACATCAAAGAGGACAGGTGTTGACGAATGCCAGGTGTCATAAGTAAAAAAAAATGCATTGATACCATCGTTACCGCCCTTCTGCTCCACAAACCCTTATCTCAATCCTAATCTGGATCTCGATCTGTCACATTGTGTTGACTTTCACATTTGAGAAGTAGAGCATGACATGGGTAGTCTGACTGACACCTAGCTTGAAGTCCTCCTGACTTCAGAGTCTGGAAAGGCTATTTACTGTAGATATTGTTGGCAAGATGCGTCGATAGTAAAAGGTATGCGTTTTTCACTGATTGTTTCTCCTCTATGTCTTTCTCATTCACAATTTGCAGTTGGCTAAGAACAAGGCAGCACGGAGGGCCGTTAAAAGTACCCGGAGAGCTAATATTAATGGCATGCATATCAATCTCTCATGGCTCAAATTGGAAGAGAGATTGACATCATCATTACTTGTTTTCGTAAGAGGTGTTGACAAGCTGAAGGTACCGAGCACCCATTCATACCCCACAAGACATGCCACCAGAGGTCTCTTCACAGTCTTCAAGTCCAAAATAGACAATGGGAAACGCATAGTACTACCTAGAGCCAACAAAGTCAAGGTATTGGACTGGCCATCACAAAGCACTGACCTCAATCCTATAGAGAATTTGTGGGCAGAACTGAAAAAGCATGTGCGAGCGAGGATCCTACAAACCTGACTCAGTTACACCAGCTCTGTCAGAAGGAATGGGCCAAAATTCACCAAAATTATTGTGGGAAGCTTGTGGAAGGCTACCCGAAACATTTGACCCAAGTTAAACAATTTAAAGGCAATGTTACCAAATACTAAAGGTTAGTGCTGCATTTAGCTGTGGTTTTGGTTTTTGTGACATTATATGCTAGCTTGAAAAATGGGTGTCTGATTATTTCTGGCTGGGTACTCTGCTGACATAATCTAATGTTTTGCTTTCGTTGTAAAGCCTTTTTGAAATAGGACAGTGTGGTTAGATTAACGAGAGTCTTGTCTTTAAAATGGTGTAAAATAGTCATATGTTTGAGAAATTGAATTAATAGCATTTCTAAGGTATTTGAATATCGCGCCACGGGATTCCACTGGCTGTTGACTAGGGTGGGACGCAAACGTCCCACCTTTCCCTGAGAGGTTAAATAAAGTCCACCTGTTTGCAATCTAAATGTCACATGATCAGTTACATGATCTCAGTATATATACACATGTTCTGAACAGTCCCAGAGTCTGCAACACCACTAAGCAAGGGGCACCAAGAAATGTTGAACATCCCATGGAGCACCATTAAATCCATTATACATTTTTTTTAAGAATATGGCACCACAACAAACCTGCCAAGAGAGGGCCGCCCACAAACCTCAAGGACCAGGCAAGGAGGGCATTAATCAGAGGCAACAAAGAGACCAAAGATAACCCTGAAGGAGCTGCAAAGCTCCATATCGGAGATTGGATTATCTGTCCATATGACCACTTTTAAGCTGTACACGCCATAGAGCTGGGCTTTATGGAAGAGTGGCCAGAAAAAAATCCATTGCTTAAAGACAAAATATAAGCAAACCCGTTTGGTGTTCGCCAAAAGTCATGTGGGAGACTCCCCAAACATATGAAAGAAGGTACTCTGGTAAGAAGACACTAAAATTTAGCTTTTTGACCATCAAGGAAAATGTCTGGCACAAACCCAACACCTCTCATCACCCCGAGAATACCATCCCCACAGTGAAGCATGGTGGTGGCAGCATCATCCTGTGGGGATGTTTTTCATCGGCAGGGACTGGGAAACTGGCCAGAATTGAAGGAATGATGGATGGCGCTAAATACAAGGAAATTCTTGAGGGAAACCTGTTTCAGTCTTCCAGAGATTTGAGACTGGGACGGAGGTTCACCTTCCAGCAAGATAATGACCCTAAGCATACTGCTAAAGCTTCACTCGAGCGGTTTAAGGGGAAACATTTAAATGTGTTGGAATGGCCTAGTCAAAGCCCAGACCTCAATCCACTTGAGAATCTGTGGTATGACTTAAAGATTGCTGTACACCAGTGGAACCCATCCAACTTGAAGGAGCTGGAGCAGTTTTGCCATGAAGAATGGGCAAAAATCCCAGTGGCTAGATGTGCCAAGCTCATAGAGACATACCCCAAGAGACTTGCAGCTGTAATTGCTGCAAAAGGTGTCTCTACAAAGTATTGACTTTGGGAGGGGTGAATAGTTATGCAAATTTCTTCAGCATCCTGAGGTTGAAGAGTCATTGTCAAACCTTCTTCACCATGGTGTCCGTGTGTATATAAATACCTCCGTCTTATTCAACAGCCAGTGAAATAGCAGGGCGCCAAATTTTAAACAAAAATCTCATTATTCAAATTTCTCAAACATACAACTATTATATCCCATTTTAAAGATACACTTCTCGTTAATCCAACCACATTGTCCGATTTCAAAAAGTCTTTAAGGTGAAAGCATAGCATTAGATTATGTTAGGACACCACCTTTTCAAGAAAAACCACACAGCCATTTTCCAAGCAAGGAGAGGCATCACAAAAACCAGAAATCCAGCTAAAATTAAGCACTAACCTTTGATGATCTTCATCAGATGGCACTTATAGGACTTCATTTTACACAATACATGTTTGTTTTGCTCAATAAAGTTCATATTTATATCCAAAAACCCCATTTTACATTGGCGTGTAATGTTCAGAAATGTTTTGCCTCCCAAAACCTCCGGTGAATGAGCACATCAATTTACAGAAAAACTCATCATAAACGTTGATAAAATATTAAACTGTTATTCAAAGAATTATAGATAAACTTCTCAGAAAAGAACTCACAAGTTAGTATTTCAGTGTTAGTCTTCACCAGTTGTTTACGAAGCTGATGATGACATGATCCTGTGGTTGAAATTTCACCATCAAAACAACAGTTGATAACTTTTTTGGAATCCAATGTTTATTTCTACGTAGATTCCACGTCACAATATGTTGACAAATTAAGTTGAAACAACGTTGATTAAATCAGTTTGTGCCCAGTGGGCTGTTCCGTATGTGTGCGTCAGGTACTCTGAAAAACACACTGGGGTGGTGGTATCGTACACAACTCATTTTAGTGTACAAGATCCTTATGTCTTCACTTCTGCATAACTTCAAATGTAATGTGCTTAACATTCTATTGACTAGTGCTGAGCGATTAACCTGGTCTTTACTGTTTTTAAATAACTAATTTTGTTCAATTATTTGAATTTCATTTTATTCCTTTTTTTTCAGTGACCTCGATGCACAGTTTCTGTAGAGATAAATCAATCAGATTACGCCGGAACTGTGTGATATATTAGGGGGTCGTAGTTTCCAACAGGACAATATTCTAAATAGTTTAGCTCAGAAAACATTTTATTTAATTACAATGACCATAATCAATTGTGCGCCTGATGATTTGTCTGGTCTGTTTGGAGCAGACAGAAACGGAGAAGAGAGAGCTAGCAATGACAGAGATAGAAAGCAGTTCCTTCACAATCAAGAGGGATAGAAAGTAGGTGCTTTGCGAGGTATCTCTACCTGAAAATACATGATCTACTGTAATTTACTGATAGTTGGTATTCAGCAGTCATAAAAGTATACCTTTTTTAATTTGAAGAACTGCTAAAATACAGATTTTGGCAGACAGTATAGGAAGTAACTTTATAGAGATGAGATGATGACTTGGAATGAAATAAGTAATCAAATAAAACAAATATGTTATTAAAGTAATGTGAATGTGAAGCAGTAATGGGAAGTCACTACCAATGCATAGTGCAATTATTGTAAAAAAAAAAAGCAAATATCGAAACCGAAAACCGTGATTATTTTTTAATAAGTGAGCCCGAAACCGAACTGACCTCAAAAAACACTAATCACTCAGCACTACTATTGACGCACCCACAGCATGGGCCACATCTCAACCCACAGCATGGGCCACATCTCAACCCACAGCATGGGCCACATCTCAACCCACAGCATGGGCCACATCTCAACCCACAGCATGGGCCACATCTCAACCCACAGCATGGGCCACATCTCAACCCACAGCATGGGCCACATCTCAACCCACAGCATGGGCCACATCTCAACCCACAGCATGGGCCGCTTCTCAATCCTGAGCTTTCTTATATCTCCTAGGTATAGGAGAGACACTTTAAAACCATATAATTTTTTGACTGTCTTTTTTGCCATTTATGAAAGTGTTATTCAACACATTTCTGTGGGCTGTAGTGGTACATTTATTTTACATATTCTTTTATAAATACAGGGGTCCTAAAACTCTAAATCAAATAGTTAAATGATCTATGATATGACCATCGTACAACAATTCCACATGTTAGCTTAGTTGAAATTATCTCTACGTTGGTCTCATCCTTCGTTCACAGGTTAGCATTTTTCATGATGATTCTTGTTCTGGAGGTAGCTCTGCATAGTGGTCACTAGCTGAACAAGCCACAAAATCATAAAATCTAACCCAATCCTAACCTTAACCCCAACTTTAACCACACTGCTGATACTAATACCTAACCCTACCGTTAAATTAAGTCCAAAAAGCTCATTTTTGTTTTCATACATCTTTACAATATGGCCAATTTTGACTTTGCAGCTGGCCCAACTAGAAAAAATTGCTAAGTTCTGCATCCAGAGCCAGATTCATCACAATAAACATTGACCTGCGTCTTTTTCTGTCTTTTCATTAACCTTCTTTACCTCTTTTCCTTTTAAAGGCTAGCTGGTGATCACAAAAAAAAACAGGTTCCTTGGGATGTCCCTACCATAAACCCTAAACTTAATCTTAATTAACCCCTAGCCTTAACCCAACCCCAACATTAACCTGTTAGGGCTAGGGGGCAGCATTGACACGGCTGGATAAAAAACATACCCGATTTAATCTGGTTACCACTCCTACTCAGTAACTAGAATATGCATATACTTATTACATATGGATAGAAAACACCCTAAATTTTCTAAAACTGTTTGAATGGTGTCTGTGAGTATAACAGAACTCAAATGGCAGGTCAAAACCTGAGAGATTCCTTTACAGGAAGTGGCCTGTCTGACCATTTCTGGAACTTCTTTGCCATCTCTATCATTTACTAAGGATCTCTGCTCTAACGTGACACTTCCCACGTCGTCCATAGGCTCTCAGAGCCCGGGAAAAAAGAGAATGTCGTCATTCCAGCCCCAGGCTGAAACACATTATCGCCTTTCTCAAGTGGCCCATCAAGAGACACTAGCTTATGCGCGTGACCCCGACCGCCCCCGCCTTTGGGATTTTTTCCTCTGTTTGCCGAAAAGGAGATTCCCTGTCGGAATTTTATCGCTTTTCTACGAGAAAAATGACGTAAAAATTGATTTTAAACAGCGGTTGACATGCTTCGACGTACGGCAATGGAATACTTTGAATTTTTTTGTCAGGAATTGCGCCAAGCGCGCGACACTTCTTTACTATTTCGGATAGTGTCTGGAACGCACGAACAAAACGCCGCTATTCGGATATAACGATGGATTATTTTGGACCAAACCAACATTTGTTATTGAAGTAGACGTCCTGGGTGTGCATTCTGACGAAGACAACAAAAGGTAATGACATTTTTATAATAGTAAATATGATTATGGTGAGTGCTAAACTTGCCGGGTGTCTAAATAGCGAGCCCGTGATGCCTGGGCTATGTACTTAGAATATTGCAAAATGTGCTTTCACCAAAAAGCTATTTTAAAATCGGACATATCGAGTGCATAGAGGAGGTCTGTATCTATAATTCTTAAAATAATTGTTATGCTTTTTGTGAACGTTTATCGTGAGTAATTTAGTAAAATGTTAGCGAATTCCCCGTAAGTTTGCGGGGGGTATGCTAGTTCTGAACGTCACATGCTAATGTAAAAAGCTGGTTTTTGATATAAATATGAACTTGATTGAACAAAACATGCATGTATTGTATAACATAATGTCCTAGGGTTGTCATCTGATGAAGATCATCAAAGGTGAGTGCTGCATTTAGCTGTCTTCTGGGTTTTGGTGACATTATATGCTGGCTTGAAAAATGGGTGTCTGATTATTTCTGGCTTGGTACTCTGCTGACATAATCTAATGTTTTGCTTTCGTTGTAAAGCCTTTTTGAAATCGGACAGTGTGGTTAGATTAACGAGAGTCTTATCTTTAAATGGCTGTAAAATAGTCATATGTTTGAGAAATTGAAGTAATATGATTTTGAAGATTTTGAAAATCGCGCCACAGGATGGCAGTGGCTGTTACGTAGGTGGGACGAATTCGTCCCGCCGGTCCCATAGAGGTTAACCCTTACCCAACCCCAACATTAACCCTTACCCAACCCCAACATTAACCCTTACCCAACCCCAACATTAACCCTTACCCAACCCCAACATTAACCCTAACCCAACCCCAACATTAACCCTTACCCAACCCAAACATTAACCCTTACCCAACCCCAACATTAACCCTTACCCAACCCCAACCTTAACCCTTACCCAACCCCAACATTAACCCTTACCCAACCCCAACATTAACCCTTACCCAACCCCAACATTAACCCTTACCCAACCCCAACATTAACCCTAACCCAACCCCAACATTAACCCTTACCCAACCACAACATTAACCCTTACCCAACCCCAACATTAACCCTTACCCAACCCCAACATTAACCCTTACCCAACCCCAACCTTAACCCTTACCTAACCCTAACATTAACCCTTACCCAACCCCAACATTAACCCTTACCCAACCCCAACATTAACCCTTACCTTAACCTTTTATATTTCAATTTCATTGAGATGACGTCAGAGGTGGGACATCCCAAGAATTTTGAAAATCAAATCTAATTGTTCTATTTAATTGTTATTTTCTTTGTCACCCACAGATTTATTTCCAAAGGCCAGACTGCAGTCGGTGTATACCTTACCGGAAATATGTTAATGTGATGATTCCTTAACTGAAAAAAGTTAATGTAATGCCATTGAATCAACCTGAAAAATGATTGGATTTGCAAAAACTAATCAACATAAGGGAATTTTGTCTTTTTTTCATTACATTTTTTTAACCTAAATTCAATTACATGTTGACATTTTGTTTGTTTCACGTTAGTTGACAACTCAGCCTAATGTGAATGAAAACTAGACATTGAACTGATGTCTGCACCCAGCGGGCTTAGACCATTCCTCCATACAGAATATTTTTAGATATTTGATATCATTTATCTGCGTTCATGGACTGCCCTATTCAATTCAAACCACAGGTTTTCAATGGGGTTCATGTCTGGAGACTGAGATGGCCATTGCAAAATGTTGATTTTGTAGTGACTTAATTAACTACTTTCAAATTTGGTGTTGGATCTTTGATTTCATGGGGCTATTTTGGTTCCACTGGTCCTGGGCCCGCTAAGGTCAATGGCAATTGGGCAGCAAATGGGGTTTCAGTTAGGTGTTGTTTTTACAGCATTACACTACTTTGAACCCTCGACTTGAACCACTCCCAGGCAAATGTGGCACCACAGGTCCCAGAGTCGTGGGGAAAATAATACATTTTTTAATGGTAACCAGGTAAAACTCAGAAACCTAGCTGTAGCAAGGACCTGAACGGTTAACCTATTGCCTGGGCCAAGTGAATTGAGTAGTCGGGCAAGTTGAGCCTGTTCTAAATGCTCCAGTGAGGGTAAAGTGACATATAATTTCACATGATTTGTGGACATGAGAGTAATTGGAGTGATTTGGTGTAACTAGAGGGGCTTTGTCTGCAGTCAGTGTAACTAGAGGGGCTTTATCTGCAGTCAAGAGGAAGCTGTAACAAATTTTGACACTCATTTGAACAATGAACAACATAGCAATTTAGATGTGGAGTAAATTACCTTAGACTTATTTGAGCTCTCAATCTGCAGCACTTGTAATTCACACAAAGCAGTTTACAGACTGTGAACAAGTGTAACATACTGTACAGTTTGACTGCACAGCCTTTCATTGATGCTACTGCAGCTTGCGTTCAGATTTCTTGGCAGTGCTGTAAGTGAAATGACGTTTGCACTTATCACATGAAACATACCCACAGTCTCCCAGAAAGCAGATACACTTGATAATCATTTACATGGAATGTATTTTGACTTTAGAGACTGACAATCTAACATCAAAGAGGACAGGTGTTGACGAATGCCAGGTGTCATAAGTAAAAAAAAATGCATTGATACCATCGTTACCACCCTTCTGCTCCACAAACCCTTATCTCAATCCTAATCTGGATCTCGATCTGTCACATTGTGTTGACTTTCACATTTGAGAAGTAGAGCATGACATGGGTAGTCTGACTGACACCTAGCTTGAAGTCCTCCTGACTTCAGAGTCTGGAAAGGCTATTTACTGTAGATATTGTTGGCAAGATGCGTCGATAGTAAAAGGTATGCGTTTTTCACTGATTGTTTCTCCTCTATGTCTTTCTCATTCACAATTTGCAGTTGGCTAAGAACAAGGCAGCACGGAGGGCCGTTAAAAGTACCCGGAGAGCTAATATTAATGGCATGCATATCAATCTCTCATGGCTCAAATTGGAAGAGAGATTGACATCATCATTACTTGTTTTCGTAAGAGGTGTTGACAAGCTGAAGGTACCGAGCACCCATTCATACCCCACAAGACATGCCACCAGAGGTCTCTTCACAGTCTTCAAGTCCAAAATAGACAATGGGAAACGCATAGTACTACCTAGAGCCAACAAAGTCAAGGTATTGGACTGGCCATCACAAAGCACTGACCTCAATCCTATAGAGAATTTGTGGGCAGAACTGAAAAACGATCCTACAAACCTGACTTAGTTACACCAGCTCTGTCAGGAGGAATGGGCCAAAATTCACCCAACTTATTGTGGGAAGCTTGTGGAAGGCTACCCGAAACATTTGACCCAAGTTAAACAATTTAAAGGCAATGTTACCAAATACTAATTGAGTGTATGTAAACTTCTGACCTACTGGGAATGTGATGAAAGAAATTAAAGCTGAAATAAATCATTCTCTCTACTATTATTCTGACATTTCACATTCTTAAAATAAAATGGTGATCCTGACTGACCTAAGACAGGGAATTTTTACTCTGATTAAATGTTAGGAATTGTGTGAAAACAGAGTTTAAATGAATTTGGCTAAAGTGTATGTAAACTTCCAACTTCAACTGTACATGCAAACACACACATGATAACATACTCACTATACACACACGTACACATGGATTTTGTGTTGTAAATATGTGAATTCTGGAAATAATATATATATTTTTTTAAATGTTAAATGTTAAATGAAAATCGCGCCACAGGCTGGCAGTGGCTGTTACGTAGGTGGGACGAATTCGTCCCGCCTAGCCTAGAGAGGTTAACCTCTCTAGGGTACGCCTACTCAACAGCCAGTGGAATCCCGTGGCGCGATATTCAAATACCTTAGAAATGCTATTTCTTCAATTTCTCAAACATATGACTATTTTACACCATTTTAAAGACAAGACTCTCGTTAATCTAACCACACTGTCCGATTTCAAAAAGGCTTTACAACGTAAGCAAAACATTAGATTATGTCAGCAGAGTACCCAGCCAGAAATAATCAGACACCCATTCTTCAAGCTAGCATATAATGTCACATAAACCCAAACCACAGCTAAATGCAGCACTAACCTTTGATGATCTTCATCAGATGACACTCCTAGGACATTATGTTATACAATACATGCATGTTTTGTTCAATCAAGTTCATATTTATATCAAAAAACAGCTTTTTACATTAGCATGTGACGTTCAGAACTAGCATACCCACCGCAAACTTCCGGTGAATTTACTAAATTACTCACGATAAACTTTCACAAAAAACATAACAATTATTTTAAGAATTATAGATACAGAACTCCTTTATGCAATCGCTATGTCCAATTTTAAAATAGCTTTTCGGCAAAAGCACATTTTGCAATATTCTGAGTAGATCGCTCGCCATCACGGGCTAGCTATTTTGACACCCACCAAGTTTTGCACTCACCAAACTCAGATTTACTATAAGAAAAATTGGATTACCTTTGCTGTTCTTCGTCAGAATGCACTCCCAGGACTTCTGCTTCAATAACAAATGTTGGTTTGGTTCAAAATAATCCATAGTTATGTTCAAATATCCTCTGTTTTGTTCATGCGTTCAAGACACTATCCGAAGGGTGACGAAGGGTGACGCGCCCGACGCGTATCGTGACAAAACATTTCTAAATATTCCATTACCGTACTTCGAAGCATGTCAACCGCTGTTTAACCTGTTTAGGATAGGGGGCAGTATTGACACGGCTGGATAAAAAACATACCCGATTTAATCTGGTTACCACTCCTACCCAGTAACTAGAATATGCATATACTTATTACATATGGATAGAAAACACCCTAAATTTTCTAAAACTGTTTGAATGGTGTCTGTGAGTATAACAGAACTCAAATGGCAGGTCAAAACCTGAGAGATTCCTTTACAGGAAGTGGCCTGTCTGACCATTTGTTGAACTTCTTTTCCATCTCTATCATTTACTAAGGATCTCTGCTCTAACGTGACACTTCCCACGTCGTCCATAGGCGCTCAGAGCCCGGGAAAAAACAGAATGTCGTCATTCCAGCCCCAGGCTGAAACACATTATCGCCTTTGTCAAGTGGCCGATCAAGGGACACTGGGCTTATGCGCGTGACCCCGACCGCCCCCGCCTTTGGGATTTTTTCCTCTGTTTGCCGAAAAGGAGATTCCCTGTCGGAATATTATCGCTTTTCTACGAGAAAAATGTCGTAAAAATTGATTTTAAACAGCGGTTGACATGCTTCGAAGTACGGTAATGGAATACTTAGAATTTTATTGTCACGAATTGCGCCATGCGCGCGACACTTCTTTACTATTTCGGATAGTGTCTGGAACGCACGAACAAAACGCCGCTATTCGGAGGTCTGTATCTATAATTCTTAAAATAATTGTTATGCTTTTTGTGAACGTTTATCGTGAGTAATTTAGTAAAATGTTAGCGAATTCCCCGGAAGTTTGTGGGGGGTATGCTAGTTCTGAACGTCACATGCTAATGTAAAAAGCTGGTTTTTGATATAAATATGAACTTGATTGAACAAAACATGCATGTATTGTATAACATAATGTCCTAGGGTTGTCATCTGATGAAGATCATCAAAGGTGAGTGCTGCATTTAGCTGTCTTCTGGGTTTTGGTGACATTATATGCTGGCTTGAAAAATGGGTGTCTGATTATTTCTGGCTTGGTACTCTGCTGACATAATCTAATGTTTTGCTTTCGTTGTGAAGCCTTTTTGAAATCGGACAGTGTGGTTAGATTAACGAGAGTCTTGTCTTTAAATGGCTGTAAAATAGTCATATGTTTGAGAAATTGAAGTAATAGGATTTTTAAGGTTTTGAAAATCGCGCCACAGGCTGGCAGTGGCTGTTACGTAGGTGGGACGAATTCGTCCCGCCTAGCCTAGAGAGGTTTTAAATCAATTTTTATGCGATTTTTCTCGTAAAAAAGCGATAATATTCCGACCGGGAGTCGTTGTTTTCGTTCTAAGACGAAAAAATAAAAACATGGTGTTGGCTCGTGTACGCGCCCCCAGTCTCATTGTTCTCTGATAGACCACTTACAAAATGCGCTACTGTTTTTCAGCCATGGCCTGCAAAGTCATCATTCCCCGTTCTGCCACCTTCTGAGAGCCTATGGGAGCCGTAGGAAGTGTCACATTACAGCAGAGATCCTCAGTTTTCAATAAAGAGAGTGTAGAAGGCCAATAAATGGTCAGAGAGGGCACTTCCTGTAAGGAATCTTCTCAGGTTTTTGCCTGCCATATGAGTTCTGTTATACTCACAGACACCATTCAAACAGTTTTAGAAACTTTAGGGTGTTTTCTATCCAAATCAAACAATTATATGCATATTCTA
This sequence comes from Salmo salar, assembly GCF_965601325.2. Taxonomy (NCBI): domain Eukaryota; kingdom Metazoa; phylum Chordata; class Actinopteri; order Salmoniformes; family Salmonidae; genus Salmo; species Salmo salar. Next base: position 102,843,248 of record NC_138293.1, read on the forward strand.
GTTTCTGGGCAGTAGTAATAACCAGATTAAATCGGGTACGTTTTTTATCCGGCCGTGCAAATACTGCCCCCTACCCTAGAGAGGTTAAAATGGTGTAAAATAGTCATATGTTTGAAAAATTGAAGTTTTCGGATTTTCGAGGAGTTTGTATTTCGCGCCACGCCCACCATTGGATATTGGACCAGGTGTTCCGCTAGCGGAACGTCTAGATGTAAGAGGTTAAAATCAATTTTTATGGTATTTTTCTCATAGAAATGCAATAAAATTCCAACCGGACAATAGTGTATTCGTTCAAGGAGGAAAAGAAAAAACACCGCGCCTGCGGGAACGCGCATATCCAATCTGTTTGTCCCCAGGCAGACCAACTGACTTGCCTAGTGAAATGAAAATAAATAAGGAATACTCTGAAGTCAATATTTTGATTTTCATTACATTTTTCTTAAGGTCCAAGTTAGTCTTTCATTACTGTCATTGCCGCAGGTACTGCATTACATTCCTGGCAAAAATCACCTAACTTTCTGCTTTGCCGAATGGGTGTTCTTTTTACAGTATTACACAACTTTAAACCCACAACTTTAAACCCCCCAAGCCTATTGAAAAAAGGAGGCGTGTTTATTGTTTCTAGTTGAGGTGTACGACTGAATAAAATGAGGGAGGATGGGAGGCTGAGCGCACAGGACGGAGAGGTGAAGACAGGTGCAGCTTCAAGGTAAAATGATTTTGGCATTCATACAAACAGACATTTAAAAATGTATTTTATCAAACAAAACTATGCTACATTTTATCTCTGGGATAAAAAGTACATTATTTACTTTCAGAGGTGAACGTATCAAAACAATTGCTGTGATAAATGTTTTTTGTTGTTGTGCACTCTCCTGAAAAAATAGCATGGTATAGCTACTGTGAATTGGACAGTGCAGTTAGATTAACAATAATTTAAGCTTTCTGCCCATGTAAGACATGTCTATGTCCTTGGAAATGCTCTTGTTACTTTCAACGTCATGCTAATCACATTAGCGCACGTTAGCTCAACCGTCCAGGTGGAGGGACACCGATCCCATAGAGGTTAAGGATCGAACCCTTTTTTACAGTATTCACCTAAAATGACATACCCAAATCTAACTGCCTGTAGCTCAGGACCTGAAGCATGGATATGCATATTCTTTATATCGTTTTAAAGGAAACACTTTGAACTTTGTGAAAATTTTAAACGAATGTAGGACAATATAACACATTAGATCTGGTTAGATCATCTAATAAGATGATTTTGGCATTCATGCAACAGACATTTATGGCACAATATACCCTGCTTTTAAGATATGACATGTTTGAAGTGGCACACATCTCATTGACTAGGCTGGGCTAAGAAGTGACATCTGTTTCACTGCATTTATGCCATTTAGAGCCACATCAGGGAAAACAGTCCAACAAAAAACCATGTCTATTTACTCACATTTTCTGCTTGGACACACGAAGGAAACTAAAAAGATTAAGTATTGCAGGAGAAGCTGGAAGATACCCAACAACAGGTGAAGGTGGAGTTTTAATGTCAGCCTTTCCCGACAAACATTGTGGCCATGTTCCCCTGCTAAGACGTGGCATGCATCAACCAATGGTTGGATACCACATCGACTGTGTCATCGACTGACAGATTGTTACAGTATAACATATGATGTGGATATCTGATACATAAAATACCTATCAAGGCGTTGTATGAGCTGGCATGCATCAGCAATGCCTGGGCGGAGGTACAGTACATTCCCATTAAGTCACAGGAGCATTAGCAGGTCTTAAAGGGCCAGAACCACATTTTGGCCTTTGTAACACAGGCTCTGCTGAGTTATAGTTACTATAATACGATTTACTTGCTATAATAAGTAAATCATTATAATTGATTGCATTTATATAGCGCCTTTCCAGATGCTCAAAGCGCTGTAATGGGGGGCAAACTCACCTCATCCACCATAAATGTGTAGCACCCACTTGGGTGATGCATGGCAACCATCTGTGCCAGAACGCCCACCACACATCAGCTATCAGGTGGAGAGGTGAGGAGTGTTATTTGCCAATGTGGAATGAGGGGGATGATTAGGTGGCCATGATGGAAATGGGGCCATGATGTGAATTTACGGACAGGATCTAAATTTGATCACCCTTTTGCAGGACATTTTTCCTGCAATGCAGGAAATTGAAACCTTTGTAATGTATTTGAGGTTTAAAAAGGCTTCTAAAGTTTGTAATTTCCACTTTGAATGTTTCATTTATATTTTTGTTCGGTATATACTGAAAACATACTACCGTTCAAAAGTTTGGGGTCACATAGACATTTTTGTCCATTTAAAATAACATCAACTTGATCAGAAATACAGTGTAGACATTGTTACTGTTGTAAATGACTATTGTAGCTGGAAATGGCTGATTTCTTAATGGAATATCTGCATAGGCGTACAGAGGCCCATTATCAGCAACCATCACTCCTGTGTTCCAATGGTACGTTGTGTTAGCTAATCCAAGTGGATCATTTTTAAAAGGCTAATTGATCATTAGAAAACCCTTTTGCAATTATGTTAGCACAGCTGAAAACTGTTGTCCTGATTAAAGAAGCAATAAAACTGGCCTCACTAGTTGAGTATCTAGAGCGTCAGCATTTGTGGGTTCAATTACAGGCTCAAAATGGCCAGAAACAAAGACCTTTCTTCTGAAACTCGTCAGTCTATTCTTGTTCTGAGAAATGAAGGCTTTTCCATGCGAGAAATTGCCAAGAAACTGAAGATCTCGTTCAACGCTGTGTACTACTCCCTTCACAGAACAGAGCAAACTGGCTCTAACCAGAATAGAAAGAGTGGTGGGAGGCCCCGGTGCACAACTGAGCAAGAGGACAAGTACATTAGAGTGTCTAGTTTGAGAAACAGATGCCTCACAAGTCCTCAACTGGCAGCTTCATAGTACCCGCAAAACACCAGTCTCAACCTCAACAGTGAAGAGGCGACTCCGGGATGCTGGCAGCAGGGGTTCAAACTCTAGAACCCAGTTCCTACATTTGAATATAAAAATGTTTTTTATCAAACAAAACTATGCTACATTTTATCTCTGGGACCCTCTGTATGACAAATCAGAGCAAGATTACTGAATGTAAGTACAATATTTATACCATTTTAAAGGAAACACTTTGAACTTAGTGAAAATTTGAAACGAATGTATGAGAATATAACACATTAGATATGGTAAAAGATAATACAAAGGAAAAAAAATGTTGTTTTTTAATCAGATTTTTTCTATCATCTTTGAAATGCAAGAGAAAGGCCACAATGTATTATTCCAGTTTAGGCACAATTTAGATTTTGGCCACTAGATGGCAGTAATGTATGTGCAAAGTTTTACACTGATCCAATGAACCATTGCATGTCTGCCCAAATGTGCCTAATTGGTTATTTAATACATTTTCAAGTTCATAACTGTGCACTCTCCTCAAACAATAGCATGGTATTCTTTCACTGTAATATCTACTGTAAATAGGACAGTGTAGTTAGATTAACAATAATTTAAGCTTTCTGCCCATATCACATATTTCTATGTCCTGAAATGTTCTAGTTTCTTACAACCTCATGCTAATCACATTAGCTCATGTTTGCTCAACCGTCCCATGGAGAGAATTGTAAAAGTTTCTAGCAATGATTGTATCTAAGGAAGGAAATATATATATTCCCAAATATTTAAAGTAGAAATTTAGTCCTCCATCTGGGTCTTAAGAAGCAGTAGGGCAGATTTGGTTGGATTTATTTTATAACTTGAGATGGAACTGAATTTGAATATGATCTTTAAAGCGTTTGGGCGGGATTGAGAGACATTTTCTAGATAAAGTACGATATCATCGCTGTATAATGAGATGACGTGATCTGCAGAATTGAGAGATATTGATGTAATTTCTTTCGATTGTCAAATTTGCCTAGGCCAGGGGTTCCATAGACAATAAAAAAACATTGGTGAGATGGGATGACCTTTCCTGCTACTTCTAGTCATTTGGAACAGAACAGAGCAGGTATTGGCTGTTATTGCCTATTGTAATCATATCAATGAAATTGGTTATTTGGAACAGAACAGAGCAGGTATTGCCAGGTATTGCCTATTGTAATCATATCAATGAAATTGGTTATTTGGAACAGAACAGAGCAGGTATTGGCTGTTATTGCCTATTGTAATCATATCAATGAAATTGGTTATTTGGAACAGAACAGAGCAGGTATTGGCTGTTATTGCCTATTGTAATCATATCAATGAAATTGGTTATTTGGAACAGAACAGAGCAGGTATTGCCAGGTATTGCCTATTGTAATCATATCAATGAAATTGGTTATTTGGAACAGAACAGAGCAGGTATTGCCAGGTATTGCCTATTGTAATCATATCAATGAAATTGGTTATTTGGAACAGAACAGAGCAGGTATTGCCAGGTATTGCCTATTGTAATCATATCAATGAAATTGGTTATTTGGAACAGAACAGAGCAGGTATTGCCAGGTATTGCCTATTGTAATCATATCAATGAAATTGGAGCCAAGTCCCATACTGTACATTCCAAAACCGACCAAAGATGTGACCATTCCAGTCCATCAAAAGCTTTTTCTGCGTCGAGAGAGAGAACTGCCCAAGGAGCTTTGGTTTCTGATGAAGCATGTAAGATATGTAATAGACAACGGAGGTTATCGGGGATAATCGTTTTTTACAAACCTGCTTTGGTCCGGATGTACCAATTTGGGTAAGTGAGTTTTGAGACTGGATGGCATGATTTGAGAAAATAGTTTAATATCTGTGTCTATCAAAGGGCGATAGTGAGAGCACTTGTTGGCATCCTTACCTTTTTTTTATGAAAGCGAAATTAGTGCTGTATTTACATTCATTTCAAATGAACCTTTGTGAACGTCTGTGTTAATCATTTCAAGTGACAGTGGACCTAATTGGTTCCAAAATGTTAAATAGACCTCAGGAGGAATACCATCCCAACCAGGGGATTTGCCTTTATACATGTTATCCAATGCCCTTTTGAGTTCAAGGTGAGAGATTCAGGCTCCCAGCAAGCCGTTGAAATGTGGTTGTTTATTTACCTTACTTGAATGCAATGACTGTAAGTCACTCTGGATAACGTGTCTGCTAAATTACCAAGATGTAAATGTAAAAATGAACACTTGCAAAGCACACTGGGTATTATAGAAATGAGCTTCGCTACTAAACAAGACCAAATTTGGTCAGTCTGGACCAAATCTGAACCAATCATAGACGTCCATGTTTCACAAGTTTAGAAAGCACAGTACAGCACAATACAGTACAGTAGAGCATAGTAAAGTATAGTGGAGTACGGTAGATTCCGAACATGTGAAACATAGACGTCTACGTTTAGGTCAAATCACGGCCAGATCTGAAGCAATCATATACATCTATGTTTGTGGACGTTGAAATCAAGGCCGGTCCGTACCGGACCAAAAATCTGCATCTGTAGATGTTAAAATCAAAGCTTAGGCGGACTGACCAAATTTCAACAACTTTTTAAAGTCCATGGACGTCCAGCGTCAGTCGCTGCTCAGTGGGCTCTCCATTCATAATTGCCTTTATCTCGCTTTCAGATGAATCGACTTGTGGTTATCATTGCGACTATCCTTGTCCCCACTGGATACAGTGCTGCAGCAGATTGTAAGCGATTATTTTATTATTTTGTTGGCCTGTGACTGTCTTCTGCTATACATTTTGTGACTCTTTGCATAACTTTTCCCCTTTTCAATTTGAACAGTGTGGTGTTACCATGATCCTAGTTGTAGTAAGTATTGATTTTTAACCCCATGGTTACAGTGTACACTGAGTATTCCAAACATTAGGAACACCTTCTTAATATTGAGTTGCACCCCCTTTTTGCCATCAGGACAGCCTCCATTCATCGGGGAATGTACTTTACAAGGTGTCGAAAGCATTCCACAGGGATGCTGGCCCATGTTGACTAAGTTGAGTCAAGTTGGCTGGATGTCCTTTGGGTGGTGGACCATTCTCGATACACATGGAAAACTGTTGAGCATGAAAAGCAAAGCGGCTTTGCAGTTCTTGACACAAGCCGGTGCGCCTGTCACCTACTACAATACCCTGTTTGAAGGCACTTCAATCTTTTGTCTTGCCAATTCACCCGCTGAATGACACATACACAATCTCAATTGTCACATGGCATAATAAACCTTCTTTAACCTGTCTCTTCCCCCCATCTACACTGATTGAAGTGAATTTAACAAGTGCTATCAATAAGCTTTCACCTGGATTCACCTGGTCAGTCTTTGTCATGGAAAGAGCAGGTGTAAATGTTTTGTATACTCAGTGTAATTTTTATTCACAAATTGTACATGAAGCATTTGCTTTGAAGTGATTGTGATAGTTGTGGATAATAGACTATAGAATTTATGTATTAGCATATTATATGACACTTATAAAACGATGGTATATTGAAACCATTGTATGATTGATTCCATGTTAAGATGACACTACTTGGCCCACCATTGCCAGTGAACATTGCAACGGATCCCATCAGTCTCCCATCAACATCCTCTCCGCATCGGCAGTGGGCGACGCAAACCTGACTAAATTCAACTTCACCAAATACGGAGACAACTCTGCAATGAAGAATATCAAGAACACTGGCGAAACTGGTGAGGAGATTGGATGGATGCCTTGCCTTCTCAATCCATCAGTGGTGGAAAAAGTACCCAATTTTCATAGTTGAGTAAAAGTAGATACCTTAAAAGAAAATGACACAAGTAAAAGTGAAAGTCACCGAGTAAAATACTACTTGAGTAAAAGTCTAAAAGTATTTGGTTTTAAATGTACATAAGTATCAAAAGTAAAAGTATAAATCATTTAAAACGTGAAAACCAGACAACACCATTTTTTAATTTTTTTTAATTTACGGATTACCAGGGGAACAGTAAAACACTCAGACAAAATTCATAAACAAAACATTTGTGTTTAGTGAGTCTGCCAGATCAGAGGCAGTAGGGATGACCAGGGATGTTCTCTTAATAAGTGTGAATTAGCCAATTTTCCTGTCCTGCTAAGCATTCAAAATGTAAAGAGCACTTTAGGGTGTCAGGGAAAATGTAAGGAGTAAAAGTACATTATTTTCATTAGGAATGTATTGGAGTAAAAGTTAAAAAAAATATATAAATAGTGAAGTTAAATACAGACTTTACAGACCCAAAGAACTACTTAAGCAGTACTTAAAAGTATTTTTATTTAAGTACTTTACACCACTGCAAACCAGATGGGATGGCATATCGCTGCAGAATGCCGTGGTAGCCGTGCTGGTTAAGTGTGCCTTAAATCACAGACAGTGTCACCAGCAAAGCACCCCCACACCATAACACCTCCTCCTCCATGCTTCACGGTGGGAACTACACCTGAAGAGATCATCTGTTCAGCTACTCTGTGTCTCACAAAGACAAGGCGGTTGGTACCAAAAATCTTACATTTGGACTCATCAGACCAAAGGACAGATTTCCACCGGTCCATTGCTCGTGGTTCTTGGCCCAAGCAAGTCTCTTCTTATTATTGGTGTCCTTTAGTAGGGTATCTTTGCATCAATTCAACCATAAAGGCCTGATTCACGTAGTCTCCTCTGAACAATTGATGTTGAGATGTGTCTGTTACTTGAACTCTGTGAAGTATTTATTTGGACTGCAATCTGAGTCTGGTAACTCTAATGAATTTATCCTCTGCAGCAGAGGTAACTCGGGGTCTTCCTTTCCTGTGGCGGTCCTCATGAGAGCGAGTTTCATAATAGAGCTTGATGGTTTTTGCGACTGCACTTGAAGAAAATTTCAAAATTCTTGAAATTTTCCGTATTGACTGACCTTCATGTCTTAAAGTAAAAATGGACTGTCATTTCTCTTTGATTATTTGAGCTGTTCTTGCCATAATATGGACTTCGTATTTGACCAAATATGGCTATCTTTTGTATTGCACCCCTAACCTGTCACAACCCAACCGATTGGCTCAAATGCATTAAGAAGGAAATAAAGTCCACAAATGAACTTTTAATAAGGCACACCTGTTCATTGAAATACATTCCAGGTGACAACCTCATGAAGCTGGTTGAGAGAATGCCAAGAGTGTGCAAAGCTGTCATCAAGGCAAAGGGTGGATACTTTGAAGAATCTCAAATATGAAATATATTGTCAGTGTACAAGGAAGCAGGAGGGTCGAAGTCAGGCGCAGGAGACACAAGTCCGTGAACACACATAATTTTAATAATTATCCACACGTTGCCAAGAAAAACAGGTAAGGCAGGGCAAGGCAAATCAAATGCCCAAATAAACAGCCTGCACGCAGCTTAGGGACGCAGCCCAAAAACCGCTGCCACAAAACCCATAGGCAGAGGGAAAAACACCTGTACCTCTGAACAAAACACCTGACAACAAATAATCACGCACACAGCACAACACACACAGAACGACTAAATACCCTCCCCCACTAATGAACTAATACTAAACAGGTGCCAACTAAACTAGACCATCAGAAAAAAAGAGGATCGGTGGCAGCTAGTAGGCCGGCGACACCTTCCGTCGATGTTGTGACATATATTTTCATTTGTTTAGCCCTTTTTTGGTTACTACATGAATGTGTTATTTCATAGTTTTCATGTCTTTATATTTTCCATGTCTTCACTATTATCCATCAATGTAGAAAAGAGTTCAAATAAAATAAAAACTATAATGAGTAAGTGTGTTCAAACTTTTGACTTGTACTGTATGTACCAAACCAGGAACCTTAATGTTCGAAATGTAACAAATTCTTCTCTTTTTGTTCCTCCTCTCTTTCTTTCAGTCAAAGTGACGCTCACTAGTGGCGTCCAGGTTACAGGTGGGGCACTGTCTGAGGCCTATGACAGCCTGCAGTTTCACCTCCACTGGGGGAATGGTACCTCAGTCCCTGGGTCGGAGCACACAGTGGATGGAACACGCTACCCCATGGAGGTATGGAAAGGTTCAACACAACCCACCCCACCCCACCACCCTTCATGGATTGGAGCAAGCATGGATGGAGGGAGTTTCCACCCTATTACAAACACTAGTCCATTACATTTGTTTGTTTATTTGAATCACCATTAGCTTTTGCAGAAGCAGCAGCTACTCTTCCTGTGGTCCTTTTAAATTCATGAGGGGAAATGTATGAGTGCACTTCGGGAGAAAAGTAGAGAATCTGAATGTAGCCCATGTTACATGTGGTGAATTTTTATACTGATGCAAATATACCGTACTGCAATGGATCAATGTCAAGGTCTTAGTGACCTTTGAACAGCTGTATATATGGCAGATTGTAGTCTACCTTTTTAAATATATTATTCCAACGTTTGAATTTCTCAATGCATTCAGATAACTTTTTATATCAACTGTTATGCTTCACCTTTCAGTTACACATTCTAAACTGCAAGTCTTCGCTCAATGGTAACATGACTGCGGCCATTGCAGACAGCACGGGACTCGCTGCTCTTGGATTCTTCATAGAGGTGAGAGAATGCTTTAACTTTCTTGGAAATGGCATTAATGTTTCCACAGTAGATTCGGCATTTCAATGTTTTATTGCTGTTTATTCAAATAGGCAATGACAGGTAATGCGACTGGTTCCCCACCAGCCTGGAATACTCTGACATCCTACTTGGCCAACATCACACTAAAAGGTGAGAGGAGAGATTTGACTGGTTCTGATTTGATCATGAACTACTTTCTCATAATAAAGTTTGTAATGATTTTTTCTCTTTGAATTCAAAATGAGTAATTTTCTTGTTCAATTTCAGTAGCATATGATTTTAGTATATGTTTTTTCTTTCTCTCTTCCTCAAGATGATATTGTAAACATTACTCATGCTATTTCATTGGATGAGCTCCTGGAAGGGGTGGACCGTACCAAATACTACCGTTACCTTGGCTCCCTGACCACTCCAAATTGCAGTGAGGCTGTGGTTTGGACCGTATTCAAGGACCCTATCAAAGTCAGCCAGGACTTGGTGAGTTTGTGCAACAATTGTACCATAAACTGAACACCGTGGACTATAATCCCATATCGGTAACACTTTAAAATAAGGTTCCATTTGTAAAGAATTTATAAAGGGGTTATAATTACATTATTAACAATTATTGAATAATTTGTAAATGCATTATAAACCAATAAAAATTCATATTGAATTGGTCAAAATAGTGCAATAACTGGTCAGTGTTTGCAAAATATTGAGCCAGTATTTACATCCAGTTATTAAACATTATTACATGCACTTAGAAAATGCTTATAAGATTAACCCTTATGTGTCATCATCCAACCTAATTTTCAAAAATTGCACAGTTGAACAGTGATTTTCTCACTTTTGGGTGTGATGCATCGGTGCTCTGTCCAAGGAACATAAGCAGTTGCTTTTAATGATGTGTCTTGACGCCAAGGTTCCCTCGGGGACTGCTGCCCAGAAGAAATATCAGCACGTGCAGAGAAGCACGAGATTGAACTTCACTCAACTTTCTAGAGTTTTCCCCTTAAGTTAACACTAACAACGTTTCCCTTTACTGTGGGAATTGTGATAGAATCAAAGCAATATTAACCACTTCAATGCAACATACCAAAACATAACGAACTATGCAAGACTTAACTTCTTTGGGATAGGGGGCAGTATTTTCACGGCCGGACAAAAAACGTACCCGATTTAATCTGGTTACTACTCCTGCCCAGTAACTAGAATATGCATATAATTGTTTGATTTGGATAGAAAACACCCTAAAGTTTCTAAAACTGTTTGAATGGTGTCTGTGAGTATAACAGAACTCATTTGGCAGGCCAAAACCTGAGAAGATTGCAAACAATCTCTAACCAAAACAGGGGATTTCTGGCATAACGTGACATTTTCTAACGCTCCCATAGGCTCTCAGAAGGCGCCAGAACGATGAATGGTGACTTTGCAGGCCATGGCTGAAAAACAGTAGCGCATTTGGATAGTGGTCGATCTGAGGACAATGAGACTGAGGCGCGTGCTCGAGCCGACATGTTTTTATTTTTTGGTATTTGAACGAAAACAGGGTTTCCCGGTCTGAATATTATCACTTTTTTATGAGAAAAATCGCATAAAAATTGATTTTAAACAGCGTTTGACATGCTTCGAAGTACGGTAATGGAATATTTTGAATTTTTTTGTCACGAAACGCGTCACCCTTCTTTACCCTTCTGATAGTGTCTTGAACGCACGAACAAAACGCCGCTATTTGGATATAACTATGGATTATTTGGAACCAAACCAACATTTGTTATTGAAGTAGAAGTCCTGGGAGTGCATTCTGACGAAGAACAGCAAAGGTAATCCAATTTTTCTTATAGTAAATCTGACTTTGGTTAGGGCTAAACTTGGTGGGTGTCTAAATAGCTAGCCCGTGATGGCGAGCTATCTACTCAGAATATTGCAAAATGTGCTTTCACCGAAAAGCTATTTTGAAATCGGACATAGCGATTGCATAAAGGAGTTCTGTATCTATAATTCTTAAAATAATTGTTATGTTTTTTGTGAACGTAAATCGTGAGTAATTTAGTAAATTCACCGGAAGTTTCGGTGGGAATGCTAGTCGAATGCTAGTCACATGCAAATGTAAAAAGCTGGTTTTTGATATAAATATGAAGTTGATTGAAAAAAACATCCATGTATTGTATAACATAATGTCCTAGGAGAGTCGTCTGATTAAGATCATCAAAGGTTAGTGCTGCATTTAGCTGTGGTTTTGGTTTTTGTGACATTATATGCTAGCTTGAAAAATGGGTGTCTGATTATTTCTGGCTGGGTACTCTGCTGACATAATCTAATGTTTTGCTTTCGTTGTAAAGACTTTTTGAAATCGGACAGTGTGGTTAGATTAACGAGAGTCTTGTCTTTAAAATGGTGTAAAATAGTCATATGTTTGAGAAATTGAAGTAATAGCATTTCTAAGGTATTTGAATATCGCGCCACGGGATTGCACTGGCTGTTGAGTAGGTGGGACGCAAGCGAGGTTAATATGGAAAATAAACTATGCAAAAGATTTTGTTGTAGGCAGAAGGCATCGGAGTAGGATTCTATTGCATTGACAGGCATGACTCAGGCCCATACTCTGGTCTACACAGTCTGGTGCGCCATAACCAACCAAAGCTGCAGTAGGCCTACATGAAAATAGACCAATGCCATATATGGATCTGTGCCATTTACTTTGAACGGGACTGTTTTTACAGCATGAGCGGTTGTGAGTCATGTGCTTGTTTTGAGATCAAAGTGATAGCAACATGTCGCGACCTGTGCACATTTGCACATTTGTTAATGTCCTTTGTTAGTGAGTGAGTTATTAGCCTATTTATAGATAGTTTGTATTCAGCAATGGGGGAGTGATTGCTTCCTACAAGAGCACAAATGTGTGCATTTCTAGACATCTTAAGAAGAAATATGTGGAGTGGTTGAAAAATGTGTTTTAATGACTCCAACCTAAGTGTATGTGAACTTCTGACTGTACACACATTTCAGGAATTTGTCTGGTTTTAATCTAACTTTTAACCAAATTGCAATTACATACATCAACGTTTTTTTGGGGTGATTTATTTATTTACTTGGAGAGCAATTTGCATCAAAGTTTAGTTGATTTCACGTTACTTGGCATCTCAAATAAAACTAGATGTTGAACTGACATTTGTGCCCAGTGGGTAAAGCCATTGGGCCAGCCTGATGTCACACTTATGTCTATGAGCCAATCTGTAATTAATTAACCTTCTCCCCTCAGATTGATCTCTTCAGCACAACATTGCACATTGACCACAACTCCACCTCTGCCTTGATGACCAACGTCTTCAGGAACATCAGGCCTGTCAACGGCCGGATGGTGACGACCCAGGGCAGCCCAACCACAGCCCCGCCATTGTCGGGAGCCTCCACAAAGTGCTCCTCTCTGCGCCTTATGGCCCTGGCCTGGATGCTGCTGAGGGTTTAGTGTCAGCAAGTAATGCCTCACCTGAAGTGCATTCCATGTCTCCATTAACCCTAAAGCTAAATACTGTACATTGATTACCAACACGAGTCATTTTGACCCCATGGGGAAACTATTGAAAAAAACAACAATCATAGCAAAATATAAACTTATTTCGTATCAAAACATCATTATTTAGACGTGTAATTAATGTTACCTGAAATAAAATAAAATGACCAAAACAGAATTACAGTTAATTTGCATATACTGCCAAACTAATATACAGTGCCTTTGGAAAGTGTTCAGAAATACTTGACTTGTTCCTCATGTTGTTACAGCCTTATTCTAACATTGATTACATTGTTTTTTCCCCCTCATCAATCTACACATAATACCCAATAATGACATAGCAAAAATAGATTTTTAGAAATGTTTGCTAATATATTACAAATAAAAATCTGAAATATCACATTTACATAAGTATTCAGACTCTTTACTCAGTACTTTGTTGAATCACCTTTGGCAGCGATAACAGAATTGAGTCTTCTTGGGTATGACGCTACAAGCTTGGCACACCTGTATTTGGGGAGTTCCTCCAATTCTTCTCTGCAGATCCTCTCAAGCTCTGTCAGGTTGGATGGGGAGAGTTGCTGCACAGCAATTTTCAGAACTCTCCAGAGATGTTTGATTGTGTTCACGTCCGGGCTTGCTGGGCCACTCAAGGACATTCAGATACTTGTCTCAAAGCCACTCCTGCGTTGTCTTGGCTGTGTGCTTAGGGTTGTGGCCCTGTTGGAAGGTGAAGCTTCAGCCCCAGTCGAAGGTCCTGAGTGCTCTGGAGCAGGTTTTCATCAATGATCTCTCTGTACTTTGCTCTGTTCATCGTTCCCTTGATTCTGACTACTCTCCCAGTCCCTGCCACTGAAAAACATCCCCACAGCATGATGCTGCCACCACCATGCTTCACCGTAGGGATGTTGCCAGGTTTCCTCCAGACGTGACGCTTGGCATTCAGACCAAAGAGTTCAATCTTGGTTTCATCAGACCAGAGAATCTTGTTTCTCATGGTCTGAGAGTCTTTAGGTGCCTTTTGGCAAACTCCAAGCGAGCTGTCATGTGCCTTTTACTGAGGAGTGGCTTCCGTCTGGCCACTCTACAAATAAAGGCCTGATTGGTGGAGTGCTGCAGAGATGGTTGTCCTTCTGGAAGTTTCTCCCATCTCCACAGAGGAACTCTAGAGCTCTGTCAGAGTGACCATCGGGTTCTGAATACTTTCTGAAAGCACTAAGGTGCTCCATCTTTGCAGGTTATCTGTTAATCTGGTCAAAATCACTGATACAGTTCCCCCTCCACCCTATGATGATATGTATAACTTAATGGTATATATCCAGAGAAACCTGGATTCAAAGGAAGACTTATTTGCCCTAGAATGATTACTTTTCAGAGTAATACACATCAATACACATCAACACAGCTCTCTTTGTAGAGTCAGAGTGTATCTGTGTTCTGTATTGCAGTTATATCTAGTAGGTATACCATTGGCAGACTTTGTACACAATTAGAAGATTGTTATATGTACAAAAATGAGTTTGTTTTGGTTTTGTACACAGTCTTACGATACGTGGTGTTGAAAAGTAGAATCTTAGGTGATTACATGGGGAGCTATATCTGTGCAGATGATCTGTCTTACTGTTAAAAATCACTCGATAAAGGTCCCCCCTGGATAACTTGTAATTACAGTATGTATACAGAAAAACCTTTATTCAAATAAAGTTCCTATTTATCAAATTACTATAAGCAGAATTTAGTGTTTTGGGCTGGGGTCAATATGACCTCAAAAAAGTATAATTTTTTAAAAGTCCATATTGATAAAGAAACACTAAACAATCATTTAGATTTTTTAAGAACAGGTTTATTGACAAAGTAATAATAGGAAGAAGCTTGAGGTTTAAAGGGATGCTGACATGGTGTCTGCCATAGCATGACAAGCCAATTGATGAACATGGATAAACAAAATGTGTTTTATCAATTATTTGAGTCATTGCAGCTTTTCCAGTTGTCATGAACAGTCGTCTTATGACAACATCACTGTAGAAGCCTTAGGGCGGTGGTAGACCGGGCTCCCGAGTGGTACAGCGCTCTAAGGAACTGCATCTCGGTGCTAGAGGCATCACTACAGACCCTGGTTCGATTCCAGACTGTACCACAACCGGCCATTATAGGGTGTCCAATAGGGCGGCACACAATTGGCCCAGGTTAGGTTTTGGCCAGGGTAGGCCGTCATTGTAAATAAGAATTTGTTCTTCACTGACTTGCCTAGTTAATAATGTGGACTAGCAGAGCTGTGGTGTAGTGGTAACACTCTACAACATGTATATAAAGCTCTCCACCTCCCTGTATCTTAATAATGTGGACTAGCAGAGCTGTGGTGTAGTGGTAACACTCTACAACATGTATATAAAGCTCTCCACCTCCCTGTATCTTAATAATGTGGACTAGCAGAGCTGTGGTGTAGTGGTAACACTCTACAACATGTAGATAAAGCTCTCTACCTCCCTGTATCTTAATAATGTGGACTAGCAGAGCTGTAGTGTAGTGGTAACACTCTACAACATGTAGATAAAGCTCTCTACCTCCCTGTATCTTAATAATGTGGACTAGCAGAGCTGTAGTGTAGTGGTAACACTCTACAACATGTAGATAAAGCTCTCTACCTCCCTGTATCTTAATAATGTGGACTAGCAGAGCTGTAGTGTAGTGGTAACACTCTACAACATGTAGATAAAGCTCTCTACCTCCCTGTATCTTAATAATGTGGACTAGCAGAGCTGTAGTGTAGTGGTAACACTCTACAACATGTATATAAAGCTCTCTACCTCCCTGTATCTTAATAATGTGGACTAGCAGAGCTGTGGTGTAGTGGTAACACTCTACAACATGTATATAAAGCTCTCTACCTCCCTGTATCTTAATAATGTGGACTAGCAGAGCTGTGGTGTAGTGGTAACACTCTACAACATGTAGATAAAGCTCTCTACCTCCCTGTATCTTAATAATGTGGACTAGCAGAGCTGTGGTGTAGTGGTAACACTCTACAACATGTAGATAAAGCTCTCTACCTCCCTGTATCTTAATAATGTGGACTAGCAGAGCTGTGGTGTAGTGGTAACACTCTACAACATGTAGATAAAGCTCTCTACCTCCCTGTATCTTAATAATGTGGACTAGCAGAGCTGTGGTGTAGTGGTAACACTCTACAACATGTAGATAAAGCTCTCTACCTCCCTGTATCTTAATAATGTGGACTAGCAGAGCTGTAGTGTAGTGGTAACACTCTACAACATGTAGATAAAGCTCTCCAACGGGGACCAGGGTTCAGTCCCTGTTTTCACCTCACTGTCTGAATAAACGGTTGAACAGCTACACCCCCCCCCCCAAAAAAATCTACATTTTCATGTAAAACATTTTTAAAAATCACAAACATTATGAAAATATATTGACACGCGGACAAAAACAATTCACAGATGGACATCCACATGTACCTGTTTGCATAAACACCTACCTAAAAAAAAACACACTTGAACACACGTGAATGAGTGTTTGAGAGAGCGAGACAGTTCCACGGGGGGAAACTAGATGGTTTGTCCTGCCGCCGTTACTGAACTCAGGTACAATGTGTAAGTTCTGCGTCGACTATTCATTAGTCAACGGTCACAGAATGAAACACACACAGTCATTACACACAATCAATACACACAGTGATTACACACAGTCTTTACACACACAGTCTTTACACACAGTGATTACACACAGTGATTACACACAGTGATTACACACAGTGATTACACACAGTCATTACACACAGGCATTACACACAGTCATTACACACAGTCATTACACACAATCATTACACACAGTTAGTCACTGAATCAATCAATTAACCTCACCTGGGTTGGGGGCACTATTTTCACCTCCGGATGAAAAGCATGCCCAAAGTAAACTGCCTGCTACTCAGGCCCAGAAGCTATGATATGCATATAATTGGTAGATTTAGATAGAAAAAACTCTAAAGTTTCTAAAACTGTTTTTGGATTTAAATACCAGGCAGCATGTATCACAACCGGCCGCGATTTGGAGTCCATGAGGATGGTGCACACTTGGCCCAGCGTCGTCTGGGTTCGGGCCGGTGTAGGCTGTCATCGTAAATTAAGAATTTGTTCTTAAAATGACTTGCCTCGTTAAATAAAGGTTAAATAAATAACATTTAAAAAATGTTGAAAAAAAACTCACACTATCGTTCAGTAGTAGTATTAACAGTATTACACTTTTCTTGTACAGTACCTTCAGAAAGTAACACTACTGAATACCTTGACTCATTCCACATTTTGTTACAGCCTGAATCCAAAATGGATTAAAAAAAAAATATCATTCTCACCCATCTACACACAATACCACATAATGAATAAAGTGAAAACATGTGTTTAGAAAGAATTTTTTAATTTCTTCAAAATTAAATAAAGAAATATATAATTTACATAAGTATTCAGACCCCTGGGTCAATATTTTGTAGAATGTCACGGCTGTCTGAAGAATGGGACCAAGGCGCAGCGTGGGTATCGTTGCACATGTTATTATAACTGTGAAACTATGCAAGACATACAAATAAACTACTAAACAAAATAACAAACCGTGATGAAGAGGTGAAACATACACTACCTCAAAACAATCTCCCACAAACAACAACTTGAATATGATCCCCAATTAGAGACAACGATGACCAGCTGCCTCTAAATGGAGTCCATCCGCAAAAAAAACAACAACATAGAAATACAGAAACTAGAACCCCACATAGAAAATACATAAACTAGACAAAACCCCCTGTCAAGCCCTGACCTACTCAACCATAGAAAATAAAAGCTTTCTATGGTCAGGACGTGACATAGAAGCACCTTTGGCAGTGGTTACAGCCGTGAGTCTTGCTTAGTAAATCTCCAAGAGCATTCCACACCCGGATTGTACAACATTTGCCCATTTATTATTTTCTAAATTCTTAAAGGTCTGTCAAGTTGGTTGCTACACAGACATTTTCAGGTTTTGCCATTGATTTTCAAGAATATTTAAGCCAAAACTGTAACTCGGCCACACAGGAACATTCACTGTCTTCTTGGTAAGCAACTCCAGTGTATATTTGGCCTTGTGTTTTAGGTTATTGTCCTGCTGAAAGGTGAATTCATCTCCCAGTGTCTGGTGGAAAGCAGACTGAACCATGTTTTCCTCTAGGATTTCTCCTGTGCTGATCTCCACTCCATTTATTTTTTATCCTGAAAATCTCCCCAGTCCTTAACGATGACAAGCATACCCATAACATGATGCAGCCAGCACTATGCTTAAAAATATGAAGAGTGGTACTCAGTTATGTGTTTTATTTGATTTGCACCCAAACAATCACTTTGTATTCAGGACAAAAAAGTGAATTGCTTTGCCAATAATTTTGCAGTATTAGTTTAGTGGCTTGTTACAAACGAGATGCATGTTTAGGAACATTTTTATTCAGGACAGGCTTCCTTCTTTTCACTCTGTCATTTAGGTTAATATTATGAAGTAACTACAATGTTGTTGATCCATCCTCAGTTATCTCCGATCACAGCCATTAAACTCTAACTGTTTTAAACTCCCCATTGGCCTCACAGTGAAATCCCTGAGTGGTTTCCTTCCTCTTCGGCAACTGAGTTAGGAAGGACGGCTGTATCTTTGTAGTGACTTGGTGTATTGATACACACGTTAGGTGCCCTTCTTTGTGAGCCAATGAAAAACCTCCCTGGTCTTTGTGGTTGAATCTGTGTTTGAAATTCACTGCTCGACTGAGGGACCTTACAGATAATTGTATGTATGGGGTACAGAGATGAGGTACTCATTAAGAAATTCATGTTAAACACTATTATTTCACACGGAGTGAGTCCATGCAACTTATTATGTGACTCATTAAGGACATTTATACTCCTGAACTTATTTAGGCGTTGCCATAACAACGGTGTTGAATACTTATTGATAAAAGACATTTGTAAACATTTCTAAATAGATCATTCCGCTTTGACATTATGGGATATGGTGTGTAGAGACCAGTGACAACATTGAATCCATTTTCAGGCTGTAACACAACAACGTGAGGTGAAAAGTGTGAATACTATCTGAAAGCACTGTAGCCTACTTTTCTCAGGACTAAACCACCGATCAAGCTAAATTATGGACTAAACATTCAAATCCTGATAC